>NW_021167474.1:319-18969 GCF_003724135.2 Verticillium nonalfalfae | reverse complement strand
TACGGCTTGTGGGGCGCTTGCTTGTACTGAGATCAATTTCGGGTTCAAAGGGATGAGATGAGATGGGCGACGGGGGGTGGCGTCAAACGAAGCCTGCGGACTGGCCAGCGGCCCAGCTTTGCCCTGGTTGTGGTGTTGGCTGCGTAGAGAGTTACAAGGGCACCGTGAAGATCATTCCAGACTGATGAGACCCCTTTGCCAAGCGGAAAGGGCTTGCTGGTTTGGGCTATGATCGGAGGTTCACCTAGGATAAGGCCATGAGGGAAGTATGATGCATGGACCGGAGCAGACGGTTCAAGTCGAGGACGTAAATGGTATCCAGTAGTCCATACGATCCCAGGCAAGTCAGGTAGCAAGTGGCCGGCGTCAGACAAATGCTGCGCTGGCTATTTCCAAGCTAGTAAGCTATTGGAGGCCAGGGCCGCTTGGTCGAACGCGCTGCCTGTGTCTCGTTTAATTCCGAGCTTTGTTGTAGCCAGGCAAGGCCGCTCTTCTCGCGAGTCAGATAGAAGCGGCCCAGGTCGTCACTGCACGATGGGGATGGTCTCTCCTGTTTTTTGTCATTATGTTGCCGCCCATTTGTTAAAAGCGTACCGGAAGGAAAAAGAATGCCACAGTCTATAGCGATGGGGAGGGGAGGGGAAGGGCAGAAAAAAGCCCGATATCAGCATGGATCAGGGTGACCTTGGGTCGTGTCTTCCCTGCCCAGCCAGGTACTGTAAAGCGTATAGCGGACGAAAAGACCCTGTTATGGCTCAGGAAACCACAGCTGCACATCTCGACTCCCTACTCCATCGGGCCAGGCCAGCCCCTTGGCCGATGGACCTTACAGGTGCATACATGGTACATGTGTGACCCATGGCATCGGTTGCGTTGCGTCGTGGATGCGCTGGCCGGACACTTTTGCCGGGAGGAGTTTGGGTTGGTGTCTGTCTGTCACGAGCTGCTTCGCTGGGCCTCCAAGTCAGACAGCGGGTCTCCAGGGCCAAGCACAAAACGATGTGTATCCTCTCCCTGGCCCCTGTTCGGGGCGCCTTAATGAGGCCAACCCGCTCACTGGTTGCTCTCCACTTGGCTGCTTGGGGCCGCCCATGCGCATGATCATCTCCGAGTGTCCTCCCATCAGGACACACCCTGGCTCGTTTCCAGTCTTGTACATCGTATGGTAGCATGCTTGGCACTCAAGGCACGCGTCTGGTGGTGCACGCCTACAGTTAGTGCAAGTGTCGAAGTGGCATGCTCAGAGTTGGCCGTAGTGGAAGTGTAACCAGGCCAAAGGCTGTCGCTGGTGGCTCGGCTTCTGGACGAGTCGGTCCCATGAGCGTCATTCTTGAGACCGCTTCTGCCGCCCTCGCGCATCGGGCCTTCGCCATCTGCGACAGCCTCAGAGGCGGCCTATGCACAATGATCGGCCAAAACCCAGACCGTGCGAGACGTTATGTAGATCATCCTTCAGCCCGAATCCGTTGGACGTCGTCAGAAGCTGAAATTCACCCCTACGCTTGTTTTCTCAATAATGCAAACCCGGCCGTGTTGGTGGTAATGGCCCTTGAACTCATAAATCGCAGCATAGCCCAAGGAAATTCTCGAGAAGAGAAAGTCATGTCGCACAGTCGTCCTGTCTTCCATCGTGACACGCAGGTTTGGACTTGTCCACTATCGGGCCCTTTTCTTGACCGGGAGTTGTGGATGAGCCGGACTGTACGTGGATTGGTTACCAGGTGCCGAGCCATCAGCGTGGGAAAACAAAGCCACCGGAGCCCCTAGATCGAGCTGACGGTGGCATATGAGGCGATGCGAAAACATATTGGGCCCAAGTGGCTCCATAGCCAGTCACATCCCCACCAACCGTCGTGAAAGTCAAGGTTGTGTCGGCCCTAGGCACGTACCCCCCCTAATGTGGGATAGAACATCAGCCAAGCAAGGTTTGTCATGTTCCTCCCCTCCCCGGCCGTGCTTTGACGACGAGTCGATGGCTCGCAGGCCACCCTTGGGTGTGGCCCACATGCTCCGACATCCGGAACATGACAATAAAACGTCACTAACTCAGTAGCAGATCAGTGTTCAAGTTGATTTGTGTGTGAACGGATGAATCATGCTTCTGCCTGGCATCGACGATGGCACGTCCTCGGGAGGGAAAACAGGACCGTCGGCAGAGGAGCAAGCCCGCCACACCGCTGGGCCTGTAATGCTCAGCGCTTTACACCTGTCTCCCACTATTGTTGATGGTGGAGGCACTTGTCACAAATTTTCGTCCGCCCCTCGGAACCGCTCGCTACCATACCACTTGGCGATCCTTTCAGGCCTCAACTAGACATGTTTGTACGAGCGACGACTGGTCTATAGTGGATGGCCTTTTGTCAATCGGTCGTTGAGGCGAAAATGTGTCTCAAGTCTCGTCTGCTATTTGGGCCGCTGCGTTGTCATCAGAACGAAGAGACCCGGTCAGCCGTCTCGAATCCTCAGCTCGGCACCACATAGTTGCTAGGTTATGGGGGGAGAATGCGTTTGAGACCGGGATCGTCGCCCCTGGGGGTCCAACGGGCGAATTGCCATACCAAGAGCAATGGTCGGCCATCGTGAACCGCGCAAGGCGTTGTAGCCCGTGGTCACGGTGGCGGCCGAGTTTTGTGCCGCTCTAGACCGTGCGTTAGACTTACCATGTATACACCCGACTGGGTGGTGGCGTAGGTGGGGATATGGAATGACCATATCGGTAACGGGACGGCAAGGGATGGCCGGATCCAGGGAATGAGATGGCCTGAGAGGGCGCTAGCCTCCGCCGCATCTGCAAACGTATCGCGTTTTTCGTGGTGCATAATGCGCTGTGCTGAAGGGCTTGGGGAGGGGGGGATTACTGCTGCTGTTGTGGATAGGCTAGGCTTCACTAGGCCACAACGAACCTGTTCCACCGAAAGATGAGTGGTTTCACTTTTGTTGGAGTCGCCCGCGCGTCCCGTGGGAAAGGTCCCTGGGGGTCCAGGTTAATGTCCCACACCCTTGTAATCAGGAAGCCGACTGTAAGGAGCTCTCAACACCTATAGCTGGGGATCTTGGTTCTCGATTGCTGGCCCCTTTGAAGGGGACTTGGCGACTTGTATGGTGAAGAGTCACTTTGACCAAGGATAGTGACGTGCGCAACATAATGCCGTCAAAGCAGGGCAATCAGTGCTCGAGGTAACATGATTCAAGACGACCATGGTCTGATGCATGTCCGAGGGAAATCGCACCGCTTGCTCAGCTAAACAGTGAGAGCATAGGCGGAACAGGCCTGGAACGGTCAACCAAGCAGCTTCCAGACTAGGCGTGACGTTGCCGTTTTGGCGATCTATTGATGCTGCACAAGGTTGGCAGTCCATTGTGGAGCAGGCTGGACGAGCGAGGCATGATGCGAATGACCTGCTGATTCTGCGCAAAGAGTGGATCTGCGAATTGCTCGGCCTCACCCCTTAGACCGCCGGGCGCTAAAGCTTGGTCATTCGTTTTCGGGAGTGCAGCCAGGCGACGACAATACACCGCCTCATCGGGCCGGCATTTGGGTGGACACAGCGACGGCTGTTGTCAGCTCACACTTTGGGTTGTTGATCAGCACACAGGATGAGGTTTTCTTTTGCGCCAGGATCTGTGCCCGGCTCCGCTCAAGACTTTCCTGACAAGTGTCACTCAGAGATGTAGCGGCATTTCTTGTTGCTGTTGAGACGGCGTGGCTGCCCTACGGAATCGAGCGATATGACGAACAGGCGTGTCAACCTCGCTGGTAGCACGAGAGACAAGCGTGTTGCCCTCGCTTCCATTTGGGCGTTGCATGACTTGTGAGGTTGTGGGGTTTAGGTGAAACCAGGTTCGAATAGATTCAAGGCTGGAGGCAGGAGGCTGGAGGCTCGAGACACCTGGAAGTTGTTCTCGCGCCGAAGCGATGTGACGCCTGTGTGTGCTGCGTCTGATTCTGGACCTAGGAAAGAAGGGTGGTGGTGGTCCAAACCCAACATGGTGCATTGGGAACAAGTGCTGCAGGCTGTAACATGTAGCTCACACAGTAGGTAAGCGCCAGTCATCGTGGTTTCGCCAACTGAAGGACAAGGCCCGAGGCTTCGTCGCAAGAACGAAGAGACAAGGTGCCAGGTGACTTGACGGCAGGCCGCATGCTGCAGGTATCGACGGCGCTCGGGATGAGACGAAAAGTCGGCTGCAGGCATGTCTTGTTTCCACCGGGGGACGATGCCGCTCGGCGAGAGGGGGGGGGTGGTTATTGGGCGCTGTAGGAACACGTCTAGGGAGTATGAATTGGGATGGATATCGAACGCAGGCTCTCCCTGACAGTGGCCTGGCAAAGTCTGTGAAGCGTGTGTCCGGATAAATTTGGCGAGAGAGAGCAGGGCAGCCAGAGAGCAGGCAGCCAGAGAGCAGGCAGCCGGAGAGCAGGCAGCCAAGTGCTGGGTGTGTCAGTGTCAACCAGCAGGTACCACCACGGTACATCAGTTCCCCAGTTGTTCTTCGCTACTGCCTGCCGACCAACCTACCCGATTGCATGCACACCTGCCTCCTAGTGTAAGAAATGATGATGAATCAATAGTGGTTGAGGGTGGCTTGGTCGGCGTGGTGTGTGGGCGATCGCGCAGGGAAGGCAACTCCATCCAAGACTTGCTGGCGCTGGTGGATGCATCCAAGCTTTACCCGCTACCATTCGACTCACGGAGGTGCCATGGGTGACGGTGACGATGGTGCCGACGCCCTGCAGAGGGCAGCCTGGGCAGGTGCGAGCGGCCAGCGCCAGCACAAGCGTGTGCACCTGTCAGCCTCAGACGACGGGCGAGGCAAGAACGAATGGACGAGTGGGGGCGAGGGACCACGTACAGGTAGGAAGGATGAGTGACCAGCGCTTGCCAGGCAGACTGGGAAGGTGGATTCTCCAGTCGTGACGAGCCATGGTTGGCTGTGAATGAAGGAAGGCCTGGCCCCCTGGTGGTCCTACCATACGCCCTCTACCATGTACTCTCCTATCTTTCTCTCTCCTGACGAAGTGGCCACAAGCAACCAGGGTCTGCATACCCGCACTGAAGCACCGCCCATTGTTACTGTACCGTGTGCAGGAAGTGGCCCCTGCTGCTGCCTTGGGGGCCAGCCAAGGGCTTGCTGGCGGCGCCGTTGTCCCCATCGCTGTCGCCCTCGCCCTCGCCCTCGCCCTCGCCGGACATGTTTCCCCACCCCGAATCTCAAACGCGGAAGTAGCCATCACAGCAGTGCCGCCCGCAGCAGCCCCTCCGTCACCTTCGCTTGCGCATTCGTGACTTTGGTCGGCGAACGCATGGTTGTGTGGTGCGCAGGGCAAGGAAAGAAGCGCTCAATGACCAAGTACTCGATGGCACGAGACGCGAACCCATCTCGGAGGCTCCCGGGGAGGCCACATTCCTCCACCCTGACAAGCTGCTCTTCCGGCCCTTCATCACAAGCAGCGGTGCAGAGGCAAGTACCTACCATGTAAGTGCCTGGTCAGACCCCCGTCTGTTTTTCCTTCTCTTCACTGGACGGGCTGATCCAAGCTGCCCAAGTTCCCCGAGACACTTGGGACAAAAGCTCGCCTCCCCCGGCTCTTACAAGGATACGCAAACAATCGCACCGCGCTATCAGATACAGTAGCTCGAGGCCCGAGGATTCTCCCCTGACACTGCACGACACGACTCGAAGCGCGTTAGACACACGCTTTTCTCTGCCTCCTCTCCACTAGTAGCGAGATGGCTTGTCATGATTCTCCTTGGCTTGCCCATCCCCTTCTTACCTCGATGAAGGATGAATGGGATCAAGGCAACCAAACATTTGACTGGGCTAGACCGGACCGGATTGGCGCCAGGACACCACACACGGATCACGAGACATGCCCGCGGCGACGGCACGGCATGATGGCATTCCATCCTTCGTCCTTTTGATTCAGCTTGCGCTGCCTGCGACGTGCTGTGGCGCCCGGCACGGTGGCCAGGACCAAGGGGAACGAGTGGAGGCCGCAACCCAGACGGGATTCGAGACCAGATCACGGCCAGATCACACCCGTGAACTGTGGTGGGCTGTGGGTTGTGGGTCCCAGACCTTGTGCCGCCCTTCATACTTGGTATTGCATTCACACTCACAGGTGGTGCATCTTGCCATTCGCGGGTCGCTGTGCCCGAGCAAGGTCTAGGATCTGTGCAATGTACCCAGTACTACTACTCCCTGGTGTCGAATCCTGGATTGGTAGGTCGCTTGGCAGACACATGCTGATCCCACTCACTGCGTAGCCAGCAAACCACACACGAAATCAAGCACCTTGTAGGTACAGAATACAAGTACTCTGCTAAGCTAAAGTGATTCAGCGCCCACACACCCGCATCCGTCTCCGTACCGCACCGCATTGCACCGTGCCCAGTTGGGCCAAGTTGCCCCCCCACCCCCCGGGCCAGGCTGTTCACCCTTCTCCCACGCTACCTTGCACCGGCCGTTGCTGGCCTTTGGAAATCACTTGCCCGGCTAGTTCGACCCCTTGCCGTGCATATGGCACTTCAACAGACGTCTGGTCGCCTTCTCGCTTGGTCAGAAGTCCTGAGTTCACTGGACCTCGCTATGGGTCCGTGATGCAGCGACCCCTTTCGCGCGCCCACCCCACCGTCAAACCAGCCCCCCGGCATTCCCGCAAACAACTCGCGTTCCGTTTCTTTGCTCCGCATCGAGCAATGGTTGGATCCCGGAGAAGATGTGTCCAACGAATCTTGTTCATCTTGGCCCGAGCATGTCACGGCGTGGCATGGCGCATGCCGACAGCTTGGGGCATGACAGGGGCCCTCCGCCCTGCAACCCTTGCCTCTGGCCGAGCTATTCTTGTGACAAAGCATCAGACATCCACAGAGTCGCAGGCAGGTCCGCGATCTGTAGTTTCTCAACCCCCCTTCGAGACGCCGTTCGACGCCCTGATCATACCCTTGTCCCCTACTCAGAAGCCGGCGGCCTGTTTTGCGGCCCCTTTCCTTTCATACCATCCATCCCTGGACCTGGAGGGAGGGGGCAGAGCGGTCACAGGCTTTACAGGAACACTCCTTCGGCCTGATTCCTCATCAACGAGGCCTCTCGTCCTGCAGCTCCATCCTATGCGGACAAGCTCTCGTCTTTCTCTGTCTCCGAAGACGCACACGCGGGACTTTTTATTGGGCAAGATATTCAAGCCAGAACAGATGTAAACGGACTGATGAGCTGGACAGTACTGTGTGCCTACTTGATAGCATGTGCAGATCGATGGTGCACTGGAGCATTTCGGGTGTGAGAGGGGAAGGGATTCAAACACGGGCAAAAGGCCATGCCTCGGGCCAGTCTGATGAAATCGTCACTCCTTACCAGGTAGAACTGTCTCGGAGCAGGCTACGCGCCAGATGAGATTGGCAGCCATCTTGGGTCTTCACCTACAGTGTCCACCCATCCATCCACTCAGCAGTACTGGCTGTTTGGTGGCACCCCATCAGGCACTTTGGCAGAAACCGTAAATTGGTTCTCAGGGCGAAGACGCACATCCCCTTGCCCACCGCCCGTCCCCGTCGTTCCAAGCACGTTGGCTCCATATCCAGGGTTTTAGTGGTCTAAGCGTCTTCTTCGTGCACCCCTCCTCGATCTCCTCCCGCTGGCAGTCTGAGAGGGGTGCCCCCAGTCGACAGGCACAGGGTGACAGGCGATTCGTCGGCGCTGATCGACCCTCGATTCAATGCGATAGGTTTACGCCCTCCGTTGCATACGCAAAGAATGGGGGGCTCCCTTGACTTTGTCCAACGCGTCCCCCTTACCGTCACGTCGCAGTTGCACAACCCAACAGGGATTGGCTGACCTGTACTTTCAGCAGAGTACCGCACCTGATGCTCCCCACCTGTCTCCAGACTCTTGATGTTGCTGCAGGGTGTGAGCGCCTGGGCCGAGCGGGTTCTTTTCCACACGAGACATTCCATCCATGTTCTTTTTCCTTCCCACATTTCCTCAACCCTTGATCATCCACCCATCTTTAGGAGGAGCGGGTACGACGCTACCTGGCGATAGCCTTGCAACCCCGTCCGAGCCGTCGTGGGAAAATGGCTCTGCGACCGGTGGGCGATTCCCAAGCGGCACATGCACCCAGTCGCCCGTACCCGCACCGCAGCCACGATTCGTACATCACGTAGTGTCATTGTTGGCGAGTGAGCGGGTTACCCACCCCTCAGCCAGCCAGCGCACTCAGGGACACAGAGAGAGAGAGAGAGATGGAGAGCTGGCAACCCACCGACCCAGCGCTATCACCAGTCCGTCCCATGCCCCGGCGGCACGTCGAGAGCCAAGCCTACCCGATGAGAGTGGTCATCGTGGCGGGCCTACCGACTGAAGCCTTCACCCGGTGACGATGGCACCCCTGCCCCCGGCCGTATGACGCCGCCCACCCTTACAACGTAGCCATCAAAAAGTCAAGTCAGACACCGTGAAGCGGTACGTACCCTACGTGGACTGCGACGCCCACCCCCCCTGGTCGCCTTGTGCTGTGCGGCGGCGGCGGCGGTACGTGCCCGTCCACAGACACATCCTCGTTGATATGCTACTCTAGACGGCAACCCATCACCCATGCAACCCGCACTATGGCCGACGCCCATCACACATGCCCAGCTACCATGTCTGGCCCTTCCTCTTTATTACACCTGTCTTTCCTGTCGGTCCACTTGCTGAAATGTTGTCCTTCCTGGAGCTAGGCAAAGATTTGTTTTATTCTCCATCAGACCAATCTTTTCTCCCCCCCCTTCCCAGCAATATCCGCTCCCTTGGCACCCAGCAACTGGAGCAGCCCGTGGTACAATATCCCACCCACATACACCCAACTTCCGACTCGACGTATAACAACGACCCAACCCATATCCTCCATCCTCGACCACTCTTCATCACTTTGAATTCACACCTAGCCAGCAACGCAAGCATTTAACCATCAACGCTCAGCCCCCTTCATATCATAATCGACCCTTTCATGATGATGTCCTCATACTTGGGCGTCGCCCAAGCCGGCCCGTCCGCGGCCATGTACCAGCAGCACCCTTCAGACGCCTTTCTAGACGATATATCTCGACAGATGGCCATTTCACAGGCCTCCCGACGGCTTTCTAGGGGCTCGACCTGTCAGCAACGAGCGGGAAGTGCCATGAGCACCGCCATGCGAGTTGTCAAGCCTACCAGTGCCAACAGCAGCCCGAGATCAACCATGGCGGCCAGGCGGAGGACACTGATGGGCGACGGTTCTCTGGCAGCAAGGCGAAGGCAGCAGGTTGTGGACCAGAATGTTTGGCCCCTCACGCAGGAGATGCCAAGTTCTCAAACTCGACCCAGCCGCCCCCTCAGCTGGCACCCCTCATCCTACTATCACGGCCAGATGTCGGCGCCAGCACAACAGCATCTCGCCCAGTACCCGTTCCCTACCTACAACGACTACGAGCTTGCATCTGGCATGCAGTCTCACTACTCGCCAGTCCCGGCCTACTCGTGCAGCACGTCTCCCAATTCTGCATTTTCGCCCCTCGCTCTGCCGTACAACAGCTTCGACGCGGCCCCTTGTCTGCCCGTAGAAGGCTGGGGTGTCGCACCTCAACCCACGCCAAGTTATGTATCGGCCCATGTGCCGAGCACCTTTGTCGAGCCGTTCCCTGTGATGCCGACGTGTGACTATGCCAGCTCGAACACGACGTCGCAGTGGAACTCGTTCGCCGCGCACGGGTTCAACAGCACCTCGCCGCCGACGCCTGAGAATCTCCCCCAGGCACAGCAGCAACAGCCCGTTGTGTCGTCGGAGGACGCCATTCCCTACGAGCCGCTGAACGAGGCGGAAGAGGAGGGCGAGATCCTGGTGGGCATGGGCCTCTACGATGCGCCAGACAAGTACGAGGACGATCCTCAACTCAGCCACTCACGGTCGGCCATGTCGTCCCTGCTCGGCGCCCCGTATCGCGGTCAAGAAGGCACAGGCAAGGGTCTCAAGTTGGAAGAGTCCTGGCAGCCGCCCGAGAGCGATGACGAGGACGAAGATGGCGAGGGAGAGGCCACCGACGAGACGGCCAAGGACGACGATGATGAGTAGATGTACATGATGTGTACTATATTTTTTGTCCTTTCGGAATTTTTCGGGAGTTATTTTTTGGGGCTTCAAGCGATGGAAGTCTTCTGTGTTTTTGCCTTTTTCTTTCATGTATAGCGAGGCGCTTAAGGAACCGGAAAGATGAAATACCCCAAGGGACAGTCATGGTCCTTCGAACGGGTAGGCGGGGCCAACAGAGAAAGGGGACGCAACGGCACCAGCACTGGGAGTGCGTTGGTGAGAGAATAGAAACGATGCACATACACGCACAAAACTGGATCTCCTTCGTGATGATCACACTGACATGGCTATCGCTGCTGCGTATCACCCGGTCCGTGATGTGATTTTATTTCCCTCTCCCTCCCCCAAGTGACCAGAGGAGGATGCTGATGATGACGACGACGACGACCAGGCCGAGGTGTCTGTGTCTTTGCAGACGAAGGCCCCACGAGCCGGGGGAGGGAAGCGAAGGAGGGGGGCGGGGTTCGGTGACAGGGAAGGCAGAACTGGGATACCGGACGCTAAGCAGTCAAGCGAGGCAGAGCCGCGAGATGGCACCCTTGCCGTGGCCCCTGTCGCACATGTGGTGGTTATGGGTCTGTGTAGTGAGCTTGGCTGTCAGGGACGCGGTGATTGGGCTGTCGGTCCCAAGGATAGCCCCCGCCCCGCCGTTCTCGACGGCAGCCCTGTCGAGTTGGTGTGGGTCAGTGCCATCCTTGCTCCTGCTCGTACTCTTTCTTCTCTTTCTTTTTTACCCTCCCTCTCAGTTCTCTGTCTACCTTAAGGTAGGGTGGAGGGGGCGTAGGACAGGGGGGGTGGGGTGTCTGACTCCTCCTGGATTGAGAGGGGTCCTTCCAGATGAGGGGGGGGTGTGGGGGGGAGGGGGTGAAGTTCTCATCATGAGCTTGGGCGAAAATTTGCTGCAATTTGTACACAGTAAGTCAGGAGGAGAGGAGGAGGGAGGAGGAGGGAGGAGGAGGGAGGAGGGACGCACCTGAGCCAAGGGGGGTATTGGCTGACTCAGCTATGACCCCCGCCGCAGGTATCTGCCCTCATGCCCTCCTTCTCATTACGTCTCCTCGAGGGCTCTGGGTTACACTGTGTATATGGTGTATATACACTGTATCAGACACTGTCATCAGTCTTTGACATGGCATCTGTATCTGACATCAGGTCTGGGCAGCTGTACAAGAGTTGAAGAAGCAGCGGTAGAACAGGACAATCTTTGACAAAATACAGGCAGCTTGCTTGAATCACTTGCTTGCTATGAGCACCTACAAATCTGACCGGTAGTCCCATCTCACAAATCCACCATCACGCCTGTCCCGTCAGACACCCCAAATCCTCAGAACCAGACACACCAGGCCCGCGGAAGCAAACCCAAGCATGGTCCAGTACATCCTCACGCCCTGGCGCGATCGAGCCGAACTCCTCGCCGTCCGCCGTCAGTTCTACCCCGACGCGGCAGCCCAGGCCCAGGCCCAGCTCAAGCCCGGCCACGCAGGCCAGCACGACGCCGTCGCGCGCGTCTCCCTCTGGATGCAGCGCGGCGGCTGCCCGCACCTCGTCGAGTCGACGGCCCTCCTCGTCGCCGCCATCCTCAGCGACGCCGAGGGGGGCGGCAGCAGCGCCGGCACCTATGCCGCGAGGGCCGCCTACGCAGCAGCCTTCAGCCGGTGCGTATCCCGCCTCTTCCTCTCTTTCTCTCTTCCCCTTGGGCCACATGACTTCTCTGCCTCCAGTGGGAGGAGGTGTGACAATTCTTACTCACGCCGTGTGCCAGATTCGTCACGGGCCTGCTGGACGGGCACCAGGACAAGCAGCGCAAGCTGAGCATGTACAGCGTCGCCAAGACGATCGGCCTGCCGGCGACCTTTGTCGAGCTCCGCCACCAGGCGACGCACGAGCAGCTGCCGTCGCTGGCCAAGCTGCGGGCCGCCGCACGGCGGGCGCTCGGCTGGATCTGGGAGTATTACTGGCGGGCGCTCGGAGACGGGGCGCCCTCGGCGGAGGAAGAGGCAGCGGCGGCGGCGGCGGGAGACTGCGCCGGTGCCGTGGTCGCGTATCTGGGGGCCGGCGGTGGCGACGTCGCGGCAAGGACGGCCATTGTGAGGCGGTTTGGGCAGGAGAAGGTGCTCGAGGTGCTCGAGGGGATCATGGACGAGCCGGGGTCGAACAAGCTGATGCTGGGGGCGCTGAAGATGTCGAGCGAGGTTCTCGAGGGCGCGCCGGGGGGCGAGGAAGAGCCGTCATGTGAGACTGCCATGGACGTGGAGCAGAGCTCGGGCGATGGCGAGCCAAGCGGCAGCACGGGGTGGTCGACGTACGAGGGCACCTGGAAACCAAAACCTATAGGTGTCGTTTGAGCGCGTGCCTGCTCGTGATGCGTTTTTATATGATACCACTTTAGACGAATTCAAGCGTGTTTTTCTCGTTTCTCTCTCCCACGATCTTATCCTTTGTGATTTCCTCCTGAACCTCTGAGAGTCCAGCATTTCACTAATCGTTCTTGAGGGATTTGGTGTAAACACCGAGCCCGCATTTGAGGAAATATCAGAGTGGGAATATGTATTCCCGCTCCTACTCTTTGGACGGGGAATCATGCACACAGGATCGGTTCATGCTTCCATCTGCTTCGTTTGTGGCATCACTCATCTACCTGTGGCTCACTGGGCTCAGATATGCAGACACGACCGCCCAGATGAATGTTCTGCGAGGTATCATGGCAAGTGAGGTATCATGGCAAGGGAGGTATCACGGCAAGTGAGAAATCATGACAAGTGAGTGGGCCCTTGAATAATTACATTGAGAGAAGTGCTCTCCATGTGACTTGTCTCGGGTTCTCGCTCGAGTGGTTTCAGGACAGATCCGGCGTCGTAGTTGCCTTGGCCTCACGGTAGCGAAGTCGCGATCTGTAGCGGTCACGAAGTCTGCCCGATAATTGAAGGGCCTTGAGTTGGAATTTGGACTTGAGTGAGCTCTCGAACACTGGATGGCCTTGATGGCCCCAACATGGCCTGTATGACGACATCATTTTCCGAGAGAAGGCACTTGAGCATTGGATACTGTTGTACGTGTCTGGCAGATCCCCTTGATCACGCACCCACTGGACATGACTCGAATACGCCATGAATATCCGGACAGAATCCTTGGGCGCCCAGCTTCACCTCTGTTGCTGTTATGATATCAGGTGCGTGGCGACGAGCTCTAGTGACTTCGCCAAGGAAGAGGCAAGTAGTGAGGCGCTCACTCTCTGCTTTTTGTCTCGCACGTGATTCCAGATGTTCATGGTATGGAGTTCTCGCCCGCCATCTTCCCACAGATCATCACCAAGGCGATGAAGTTCAGCCTCAGGATTCCTCTGCGAGGCCCATCCTCAGGACTGGCCAGTCGGGTCATGGTCGCAGAAAGACAGATGCCTGCTTCCGAGAAGGAGAAACGAAGTAGATGGGTTCGGCTGGCCATCTTGCTTGCCTGTGGATGTTCAATGTGGAGGACTCTGGTGTGTATACTACTGCATCCTTGAAGGGGCAGGATCCCGAGATACTTTTCTTGACGATACTAGCAGACTATGGGTTCAGCAGGTACGTTGTCGTATGACACAGCATGGATTGCTTCCAATCATCTCAACGTCGGTACAAGAGAGCTCGCTCTACATGACCAGATAAATCATTGACACCAGTGTTCAACCGATGTCTCTTTTTCCCCCTTCTTTTTTAGTATGAATAGCCATGCAACAAACATAATACAACACCCCCATCAACAGCATCCAGCCCTGAGGGAACAATGACACGAGGTGACGTTTGACAATGTGGGGAACGCCATGAGCGTTGGACGTGGGGCGGCACAGCTCGGGCGCCAGTCAAGCTTCCCTGCTATGTCATCATCAGCTCGAACCACGAACCGCGAAGCCGTAGCGAGCAGCCACAAGCCATCGTCGCCGACACCGCGCTTCCGACAACAACCCCTCACTCGATCCCACCGCCCCAGTTGCCGTTCATGTTTGGTTTTGCAGCCCGAAGGACCCTGAAGCAGACGCCGAGCATCATCCGCCCTGTGAGTGCCGCTCGCCCACGAGTGCCTCGCCATCCCATCCCATCCCATCCCGTCGTCGGCTTGCTGACACGGCACAGCGTACACTCACCAGCGCAATGCATATCCAGTCTATTCCCATGTGTACGTCAGCCCCGTTCGCACCGACGAGCTCATCGGCCGAGCTAAGTCATGTTACCAGGGGTGGGCAGTAGCAACAACTACGCCTACCTGGTCAAGGACGACAAGACCAAGGAGGCCTTCATCATCGACCCCGCAAACCCCGAGGAGTGAGGCCCTATCGATCCCGAGACGACTTCGCGCCCCCGCCCCCCCCCCAGTTCCTGATCCTGACCGTTCGCAGAGTCGCGCCTGTGCTCAAGAAGGCCATCGAGTCGAAGGACATTGACCTGACGGCGATTGTCAACACGCACCAGTTCGTTTCTCCCGACGTCGTTCGACATCAACCCATCACTGACGAGCCTCAGCCACTGGGACCACGCCGGCGGCAACAAGAAGCTGGTACGCCCTCCGAGTCGAACCCCCCCCCCTTTTGGCAGTGGGGAATGAAGCTCACTCCATTTCCAGCTCGAAGATCTCGACCTCGCCAAGCTCCCCATCATCGGCGGCGTCCAGTGCGAGGGCGTCACCAAGACGCCCGCCCACGGCACCTCCTTCCAGCTCGGCAGCATCGTCGTCAAGGCCCTGCACACGCCGTGCCACACCCAGGACAGCATCTGCTGGTTCCTGCAGGACGGCGACGACAAGGCCGTCTTTACCGGTGACACGCTCTTCCACGGCGGTACGTCTGTCGTTACTCGGGATTCCGACGGGAACGCCCGTATCCGTGCTGACGTTTTTTTCTTCTCTTTCTGCTCAGGCTGCGGACGCTTCTTCGAGGGCAATGCGACGGAGATGCACAAGGCGCTGAACGAGACGCTCGCCTCGCTGCCTGACGACACGGTTGTCTACGTGAGTGGGATTTTCTCTCTCTCTCGCTCTCACTTTCTTTTTTTTTCTTCTCCCCCGGGCATTGAGCGACGGCCCCCAAACTGACTGCTGTGAACAGCCCGGACACGAGTACACCAAGGCCAACGTCAAGTTCTGCATCTCGGTGCTGCCAAGCGAGGCAGTGCGCAAACTGGAAGCGTTTGCCGAGGCGAACAAGGAGACGCAGGGCAAGTTTACGATTGGCGACGAGAAGGTGAGGCGGACCGCTGGCGGTGCCCATGGCGTGGCCCGATCCAGGCTGACGGGAGTGGTGATCGCAGCAACACAATGTCTTTATGCGCGTCGAGGTAGGTCCTTGGGGGTGGTTTCCACGTCACGGGCAAGGCGAGACGGTGCTGACCATGATGGACGACAGGACCCCGCGATTCACAAGGCAACGGGTGAGAGCGAGCCGGTGGCTGTCATGGCCAAGCTGCGCGAGATGAAGAACAACTTCAAGTGAGTGGGCTCGGTAGGTTTCGCTTGGCCCGACTCTCGCGACGCAGCTGACGAGCGGCTGCACAGGGAACCGGCATCGAAGATTTGAATGGGGTGTGATGGGCGGCGTTGGTGGTGTACAGAACAGCGAAGCAACGAAGCAACAGGGAAGCGGCGGTGGTGGGAGCAGCATACGTAGTGGCACATGGATGAGAATGACCACTCGTCTCGCGATGACCAGTAGAGGATGGCTGTCAAAGGATGGCCACGGAGATGCTGCCGAACCATCTCGGATCCGTGATGCAACACCAGACATCAGTTTTGACGGTGTGTAGAATGTTCCCCCGGACACCTGCCACTCGGTCATGAGGACCGAGCAGACAAGAGGCGCCCACGGACCGCGCGCCGCGTACGACACGCGGCGGTTTTTCCATATTGCTTCATTGTCCACACTTGCTCGCTCTAGATAATTGGAGGCGGCAAGCTCTAGCATTAATTGTAGAAGCGTAGTCTCTCGTCTTGTCCTCTGGAAACGCGCCGCTCATGATGGGCACAGCCTGCCGTGCAGGACACCAGCCAGCCGGGCCCAACTTTGAGCAGACGATGGCTGTGTGAATGGTGTCTGCATGATTCCAAGTCATGGGGCGGCCGAAGGTCCAGATCTCGAGGGGCTTGTTTCCAGATGATCGATGATGAGGTTGGTGAAGAAGGAAGTCTCTGAAGGGACCCGTCAGCAGCAAATTTCTACCTGGGCTGGTCCGTGTCAATAGACCACTGGAACTGTGCACTCACACGGTATCGGCCCCTCCACCCATTAACGCGTCAGAGCTCCTCTCTCTACGCTACGTGATCCCAGCAGCATCCATCTATCTACCCAGCTGCATCCTCCACCCCCGCGACAACGACCAGCGTCAGACGAATATCGCTACGGCCTCAGCCTGACACACAATGGTACGTCCTCTTCACCCAGCCCCATGATTCCCCGAGGGGGGAGGGGGAGAAAAAAAAAAAGAGAGAACAAGAAGCAAAAGAACTAAAGCAAGGCAAAAACACAAAACAGCCCGCCAAACGAGGAGCCCCCAAGACGAAACCACCCCCCACGGCGCGCGCCCGCCCCTCGGCCCTCGCCAAGCAGCACAACCTCTCGGCGCGCCAGGAGCACGAGATCGCCGAGGCCTTCTCGCTGTTCGCGACGGCGCCGACGAGCGCCCACCCGCGCGGCCAGCTGCCGACGCGGGACCTGCGCGCCGCCCTCGCGGCCCTGGGCGCGGCGCCGTCGTCGCGCGCCGAGCACGCCGACCTCGTCTCCATCCTCGACCCCGACGGCGAGGGCGCCGCCGCCTACGACGAGTTTCTCGCCGTCGCCGCCCTCAAGCTGCACGCGCGCGCCGACGACGACGGCGCCCGCGCCGCCGAGGTCGACGAGGCCTTTCGCCTGTTCTCCGGCGGCCGCGGCGAGGGCGTCATCACCCTAGGGGACCTCAAGAGGGTCGCCGCCGTGCTCAAGGAGGACGTCGACGACGCCGTGCTCCGCGACATGGTCCTCGAGGCGAATGCCGGCGCTGGCGTCCAGGTCGGCGTCGGACGCGTCGAGTTTGAGGAGGTCATGCGCAGGGCCGGCGCTTGGAAGTGAGGGCAGCTCGACGCTGAGGTATTCGTTCTTTTGATGGTGTCATGTCCATTTTTTTTTAAAGCACGGCGTTGGGGTTGGGAATGATTAGGTTGGGAATGAATAGGTTGGGAATGAATAGGAAACAGGGTCAGGCTCACACGCCTGGGGCAACATGACACACATCAGAATCATTCTTCACAGGGCGAAGAGCACAATCATCATAATGTCAGACACGCATATACGCCTCAATATCGGCATCTCGCTGTGTGGACCCCCCACCACTAGTGTATATATATATGTTCGCCCGTCCCTGCGCGGGCTCCTGCTCTGCAAGCTGTGCGTGGCGCGAAGCCTCTCCGAAACCCGGTTATGTACGTGTCAAATGCCCAGAAACGCCCACAAAAATGCATACTAGATGATTGTCCCGCCGCGAATTCTTGTCTCTCTTTCTCCTTCTGCCTCGTGGCCGTCCTCAGGACCACGTCCCCCACAGACAAACCGGGCTCTCTCACACCGCAGCCGTCGCGCCCTCCTTGTCGGCCGCCGCCACGGCCTTCTCCTCGGCGCGCTTCTGCGAGTCGAGCACGGCCTGCAGCTCGGGCGGCGCCTTGAAGCCCTGGTGGTCCTGGTGGCGCTTGTAAAACGAGTTGTCGGGCTTGGGCCGCAGCTCGGCGGGCAGCTGCTCGAGGACGCACTGCAGGATGGCGTCGACCGACTTCTTCTTGGAGGCGTCGCGGTGCCAGACGGAGATGAGGTGCGAGTTGAAGCGGACGGAGAGGCCGACGCCGCAGAGCTGGTCGCCGTCGTCGAGCACGTCCTGCAGCTCCTCGCCGATGGCCAGCAGCTGGACGCGCGTCCAGACGTCGGGGCCGATGGCCTTGGGCACGCGGAAGGTCCACGAGCCGCCGCTGATGTTGCGGCGGTCCTCCCACACGGGCTTGAACCCCTGCTTGAAGAGGTAGATGGACTCGCGCGTGCGGATCTGGTCGACGGGCGTGTTGTTGTTGTACTTCCAAAAGTCCTGCACCGACTCGATCTGCGTGCCGAGCTGCTCGAGCTGCGACTTGTACTCCTCGCCGTCGGCCGTCTGCTGGTCCTTGGACTGTCTGGCGGGCGTGTCAGCTCGGCTTACTACTCCTGGCACGGGAGGAGCTTCAAGGAAAGAGGACAGGGGAGCGCACTTGTCAAAGTACACATGCCAGTAGTGCTGCGTAGGGAGGGGCCGCATGGCCTTGAGGAAGTTGCGCTTGGCATCGTCGCGCTGCTCGGCGGGGGAGCCAACGTTGGGCGAGTTGGGATCGGAGCTCTGGGAGAGGCCTGAGAGGTCCCGCGTGAAGAGGGTTGGTCGCATCGCCATGATGGAGGCGGGAGGGCTGCCAAAGGTGCGTGTTTTCTCTTTACTGGTACTTGTTCTTCTCTACAATGAGAGAGAAAGAAATGAGAGAGAAAGAAATGAGAGAGAAAGAAATGAGAGAGAAAGAAATGAGAGAG
>NW_021167474.1:0-273 GCF_003724135.2 Verticillium nonalfalfae | reverse complement strand
ATGAGAGAGAAAGAAATGAGAGAGAAAGAAATGAGAGAGAAAGAAATGAGAGAGAAAGAAAGGAAGAAGATGAAGGCTCGTTTCGATGCAGGACCCGTCGTCGAGGGGCAATCGACCAAGATGGGTGAGGGGCAGGGGCAGGATGGGGATGCACGTCAGTTGTCAGTTGCTGGTGCAGAGGACACCGTTGAGAAGGTGGGGGGTAAGGGGGGCAGCGATGAGGCACTGGTGCTCAGGTTGCACGCGCTGGTGCATGCAGGTCAGGCAAGTACC
>NW_021167473.1:0-19042 GCF_003724135.2 Verticillium nonalfalfae | reverse complement strand
GCCAAGACGTCTTGTCTGTCTTCCTTATCAGGCTGTTGTACTCGTATTGCTTGCTATTGAAGCTGGCCCCTGTACTCGGCGAAAATGACACTTGAACCTGTTACACGGAGATTTCTTGTGATCAAGCGTCGCCCCTACTAGGTGGTCATCAACAGCTCTCTGGGTGAGTACAATAGTATTTGCAAGGCCGACCGTAAAGCTGAACACCAAACAGACGCAGCAGCTACGAAACCTGATCGAAGAAGACAAAGAACTGTTTACGTTCTCAAAAGATGTTCAAACTATCTGACCGCTTATGTACGCTCCGCCTCCTCTCTTAACCTGTCCTCTTCGGCAAGCAGCTCCTTCCTGACAGCCATCAGCGCAGTCCCTAGGAGGTTCTTCCCCCAATTCTTGCGGTCGGACGACGCGGCCTTTTCTGCACTGAGGCCAATGCCCCAGATGCGGTCCGTCGGACTCGCCTCGACGAGATCCCTGCCAGCCGTTGCGAATAGCCGCTCGCGAAGCTGTTCTGACTCGACTGACTCGGAGCCTTGCGAGAACTTGAGCCGGTTCCCCTCCGTGACGATGCGCATCTTGTTCTCATTCCAGACCGACTCGTCGAAGCCAGCTACCCGGCGGCCCAGGGCGCGGACCTCGCTCGCGTTCGTCGCCTCCAGGATACCGGCGGCAGCGGACGTGTTAAAGAGGAGGGCCTTGTGGTACATCATGTAATGCTCGGCTGACGGGAAGACAACGGAGGGGTCTGACGGGTTCGAGAAAGGACTGGGGTACCATTGAGAAAGGAACCCGGCCTCTGGATCGTCAGGCTTGGAGAAGAACACAGGCTCAGGCAGTGGTGGACCGGTTGATTGCGCCGTCGCGGCTGGTGTGGGCGTTTGAGCGGCCGTGATGTGTGACGGCTTCGAGCGTTTGACTCCGGCCTGCGTGGAGCTGGTTTTGGGTGGCATGGCGGCCGAACGTGCGCGAGCGGACATGATGAGAGTGGAGGGAGTAACTGAGAGGGAAATGATGGAGTGAATAGAGGGATATAGATTTGATATTTACGATTATGAAATGGCCTGTCTAGGATGATGATAATGCGAAATGGTAAAAGTGCAAAGTGAAGTCTCGCTGCTTGGGAGAGACAGCCGAGCCCCTCATATATCGCCCCTTGCTGCATCGCAACATATTCCTCGCCCGATGAAAGTAGATTCCTGACGAGCAGAGGAGCACAGGGTATTCGCCGAGGGCATCGTCAGTCAGAGAACGCACAGCATGACAGCATGCATGTGGATGACTGCATCGAGATATTGTATGACTGCAGATGACGCATCGACGCTTGACTGTTTCGAGCTGATCGGATACTGGGAGGGCCCTTTCCCCCGGCCACTCAGGCACTGGTTGAAGATCAAAAGATACCAACATCAGAGGGCGCTGCGCTTCGCACATGCATTCAACCCGCAACAGCCCATCTTTGTCGAATGGTAATCGCAGATTCCCATCACTGCAGGCCTCAAATTCAGGTTAATAAGCTGCATGCGCCCACACCTTCATCTTTGGAAATACCTCTGGTCATGAGGTGCTAGATGACCCCTCTTTGACCGAGCTGTTTCCAGAGCCATGAGGGGCGGGCCGCCCTCTTCAGGTCCAGTATCATTCCGCACTCGAAAGAGGGGCTTTTTCCGGTGTGCAGAATTCCCAAAAGCATTATATACTACATATAGTTATTACGGTCGGCCCAAAAGGGGTTTGGTGGCAGCCCTCACACGGCCGGACGTGCCTCATGGCAGCTATTGAACTAAGCCAAAATGATACGTATTGAACCAACGTCGTTAATCCAACTGGGCTGCATTCATAGAGATACCGTATAGGCCCCAGGCCTATACAAAGTCAACGGGCTTAACTCGTAACACTGATACGTTACTCCATGGCACACAGAACATCAGCGGAGATCGATGAGCATTGATTCATGAGTTCCAAGGTGTCAGAGGTCATTACAATCCATGGCTCAGAGGACAGAGAGATTCCCCTCTACTTCAGAGCCGAGGATGGCAATAACGTGGGACGCACAACCAAGCTGTCTTGCAGGAAGCCTGTATTCGGGTTGAGAAGAAGGCCGCTTTTTCTACATGAAAACTACCGACTGAAAGTGTGAGGGGTCTATCGACAGTTATCTAAGTCTCGTCGTTCGCTGCTTTCTTTACAGGTGATCATCCGGCTGCTGTACCCCGAACGATTTGATCATCTTGGCTCTCAAGTTTCGTCAGTAGCAAGAACGCTCGCGGCGTTTGCGAAGATGGACCTGAACAACTTCCCAGGACGCCGTGCGCATGATAAAGTCTCTACTTGCTTATGAGAACTATACCGCAGGCTGGTCTCTGTTCCTGTCCGCGCGCATCTACATCGGGCCGACCTCCAACTCGCTCTTTGTGAACGATCAACCTGACGGTGCGTTTTTCCATACAAGTCACGTACTTGCACAATTCTGTCAGCTCCATGTTTGACTTCGCATCCCCGCATACTAGACTTCTCTGGGCTGCTCCTAGCAAGGTGCGCGTCAGAATTTTACCGGGCCGTAATCTCGCTCTCGACCTCACCTCCACCTCGCCGTGCCAAGTCATGCACACCTCCCGACGCACTTTGAAAAGTGGACGCGCCGCCACGAACAAGTCATAACGGAGTCAGAGAAGAAATGCGGGCCCGTGTAACCCTCCGGAATGGAACTGATGCACGATCCAATAGTTCGCCTTCCACGGCCGAAGGCGCCGTCCGCCGCCATCGACGCTAGACCCGCTCGTTCCCGCGTCGCTCAACTTCCGATCGCGACCGTCCCAAAACTTCGAGTGCCAATGCTGGCCAGCGGCCGCACAAAAAGTGGGCAGAGATCGACAAGTCCATGGTGTTCCCGCCCGTGGTCGTCACCCCGTTGCTTTGTCCTAAGATACGAGCAGCGTCGCTAAGCTTGGGAGGGCCATGGACAGGATAGAGTTTGTGACGAAGAGCACGTCCTGATCAGGAACGAGGGCCTTTTGTCTCTCATAGATGGCAGACGCATGCTTTGGCGCTGGCACCTCGAGTGTAGTACGCTGTCGCAACTCGCTTCCTGGCCCTTATATGCATCGAGGCCTGGCTCCATGTCCAAAGGACAAGTCCGCAAGAACAGACCAAGGGCAGCGTAAACTCGGGGATTGCTGAGCAGTAGAGGCCTTGCCTCCGTTGTAGGGGTCATGAACCAACTTGCCTTACCCTCAAGCCACCAGTCCTAGCGAGCATGTCGGCTTGCTCCCATTCAGCGTCAGCGTCTTCCACTCAATGCACAAGAACGGTCATAGCGCGAACCAATTAACACCCTTTGAAAAGGGGAATTACTATGCGGACAAGGTATATAAGTGTGAGACCAGTTATGTACACATCCAACAACGAGGACCTCCTCAAACGTTGTTGATGGGAATGTTCCTCTCGAGGTAGCCGTACCACTTGGGCAGCGACCTCTTTAGAGGCGTGCCGGAAGTAAGCTGCAGGTCCTCGATGGCGCTGGCCCACTTGACCAGCTCAGCCTCGCCGTAGGCTGTCTGCATGATGGCAAGGCCGTAGGGCATGCCTGTGCTCTCGTGCACGCTCACGGGAAGCGTGACGACGGGATAACCGGCCTGAGCGGCAATCTGATAGCTCTGGCCGACGTCAGGAGGCACAAGAAGGCCGTTCAGCTTGGTCCCCTTGGGACCGAGGCTCAAAGCATGGTTGATGCCGTCACGAGTAGAGCGGCCGGTGAACTCAACGGCCTGGAGGTACGTCTCATCCTTGATACCCTTGGTCTCGAGCGAGGCAAGGAAGCCGTCCTGGCCAGAGTAGAAGCCCGGGTTACCAAGGGGCCAGGGATTCCCACCCTCGGACCCGTCGTTGTCATAGTTGTACTGGACAATATCCTCGAGGGAGCGAATGTTCGTGTTCTCGAGTTCAGACAAATATGTCTTAATGTTGTTGTAAAAGTCGACCTTGACGACGGTGTACTCGGACTCATTGGGGAAACCGCGGAAGGAACCGTAGTCCCAGTCCCAACCGTGCGGGCTGACAATGGTCTCGTAGTCGAGAATCTCCGTGTTGTTGACGATTTTAGCGCCGGCATCCTTGAGACTGCAGATCAAGCTGTTGAGGACGCGTTTCTGGGCGTCGTCCGCATAGACCCAGAAGCTCTTCCAGGGAATGCCGAAGACGGCGCCCTTGAGGCTCGCCTTGGTCGTCAGGAACTGAGTGTAACCACCCTCGGGCGTGTGGCCCTCCTGAGCGAGACTGTACTCGTCACGGGGGTCAATGCCCCAGATGGCATCAAAAGCATAGACAGCATCACGAACGGTGCGCCCGAAGGTGCCGACGGAGTCCTGGTGCTCGCTCTCGGGAATGACGCTAGACTCTGTTTAGCAGCGAACGGCGCGAATCAAGAAGCGAACATACCCAGCCCTAGAGGTGAGCCCGACAGTGGGCTTGAAGCCAACAAGAGAGTTGCGCATGGCGGGGTTGATGACTGGTCGACCTGTCATCAGCTTGCGTCTCATTCCAGCTGGAGGCCGGATGCGTCTCTGATTCCAAGACATGACCAGGAGGACCACAAAACAAAAAGGACTCACCACTGCCATCGGTCTCAGTGCCAAGAGAGAAGGCGATGGCGTTCGAGCCAACCCCCACAGCGCTGCCCGAGCTGCTGCCGCCGGGGTTGACAGTCAGGTTGTAGGCGCTGCGAACCTGGCCACCGCGAGCTGAATAACCCTCGGAGTAGTTGTTGCTGCGCATGTCAGCCCACTCAGAGAGAGCAGCCTTGCCGAAGAGGACGGCGCCGGCCTCCCTCAGGCGGGCGACGACGTGAGCATCACGGGGAACGATGCTTCCTTGAAGGGCGTAGCTCCCGGCGGTGGTCTCGAGGCTGTCCTTGGTGGCGATGTTGTCCTTGACGGTGAAGGGGATGCCGTGGAGAGGTCCACGAACCTTACCAGCGGCGCGTTCGGCGTCGCGCTCGGCGGCAATGGCAAAGGCGTCAGGGTTGAACTGTAGTAGAGACTTGGTGTACTCTTGGGTCTGATAGGTGCGTTGGAGGTAGCAGAGGACAAGCTGGTGGGAGGTCAGCGCGCCGGCCTCCATGGCCCGCTGCATGTCGTCAATGGTTGCCTCCTCGAGCTGGAAGCCATCGCCACAGGTGTCCACGGGGAAGAGGTCGTTCGAGTCGACATTCTCGAGGAGAGGGAAGAGGAGTGGCGAGATGCCCGTGCCAAACTGCGCGTGAGCTACGTGGGCGCCCGCAGCACACGCCACGGCGAGGGCCAGGTGATGGTGATGCATCTCGGGTCGCGTGTCGCGCGCTCGTTTCGTCTCGTGTGGAAAAAAAGTCGAGGGGATGGGGGCAGAGTGGTCAGGAGGAGAGGGAGAGGGAGAGGGAGGGGAGTGGAGAGGGGGGAACGGGACAGAGAGGGGCGGGACGGGACGGGACAGCGAGGGGGAGGACGGGTACCAGCGGAGGTGGTGTTAGTCCTTATACTGTGAGTGGAAAGTCAGGCCTGTTGTTCGTATAACTGAGGGCAGATGTAGCTAACTGTAATGTAGATAAGGGGCTCCAATATTTTGGATGATTTCGGGAGATGGAGGACCGGGGGGTGGGCTTCGTCTCGTCATGACCATCCGATATTCCGCTTCGATGCAAGGGACGCGACGGCAGCGGGAGGCCGTGGGACCATGTTGTTCGTTGCGGTGGTGGCTGCCAAGGAAATCAATGGCCTGGCGTACCTGCCTACCTACCTAGCCTCAGAGTACTCAAGGAAGGTATGGTACGGTACTTCGAGCGAGGAAAGTGCGTCGCCTGGTAGCAGGAAGGAAGCAGAAGCCAGGTACGACTAGGGAGACGAAGCAGGCGTCGGTGGTGGTAATTAGCTCGCGATAGCGCCTGCACCTACTTGACCTCACATGAACGTACACCTGCATGGTACCTTGGCTTGCTTGGCTGCCAACCAACCTCTATGGTACCTACCTGACCACCACGGCCGCACTTGCACCTGCAGCAGGCCATCAACAACAACATCACTCGGCCTTACCTTCTTGATGCTTAGAGGGCCCACCAGCCGGATGGGATCGCAAATTGTTCCGCGCGGCCCCATTCGCCGTCGCTCGCTTACCCTGGCACACCCCCGCCCGGCCGTCCGCTGTAGTAGGTACTTTACCTCACAGATCGATGCCCTGCAGCGAGCTTAATGCCTGTGTGCCGAGTACAGTGCCGCTAGGTCAAGCCAAGCCCAGTGTCAGTGCCTTTGAGAAGGGTCAAGCCTCCCCGTTTAGGCAAAGCACCTCGAGCGCCTTCAGGGCCGTCCCTGGCAGCGAGCCAAGCCACCGCCTGCAAAGAGATGTGCTAAATCAGCTCGCTGGGCAACCCTCAGCACCAACCGAACGGCATCTGCTCCGGCCGCTTCCGTCTGTCCTTGCCCTCCTCTGCCGTCCTTTCCCTGCAGGTGCTGCCTTTTTTTCCATGGCCCCACTCGATCACCGGCCGAGTTCACCGTAAGGTTCGTGGTTACGTCTCTAGCCTCAACCTGGAGGCTCCTAACAAAACGCCACAACCCACCGCATTCGTCAACGGTCGACTGATGTTCCGCGATATGGCGTCGCGGTTTGCAGGCTCGCAACAAGTCTGGCCTTCTTGCCCTTCTAGCCACAGCCCTGTTTCACATGACACCCTTGCCCCATATTGTCTCTGTCTCTTGTCTGGTCTTGTCCTCCACGCCTGCCTCAAGCCTAGACTGGGCCCCTTTTCTCGAGGCCCACGTCTCCTTTGTTCCTGCTCTCTGTTGCCCTCTGCCCCCGAATTGTTCTCTCTGTTCATCAGCCTGGCGCAATATTCCAGACTTCACTTTCAGACAAACCCCCAGTAAACTCAATATGAAAACGGCAAGCCACCCGGCGTATCTGACGCCTCGCGACTGCGCCGTCTGATCGATTTTGCTATATCATCTTATAAGACGACCGTTGGAATCTCTTGGCTCCGGATCGATCCGCCCTCCTTTAGTCCCACAGACACATCCACACCCCTCCTCCTGCTGTCCCTCCTCTCTACCTACACTTGACTGCAGAGGAGAAGAAAAACGCACCCATATCTTCCATCTTGACAGGAGGATCACCCTCGGCCCGCCAACATGGGCGACCCCCTCGTCGATCAGGCCTTCCGCGATGGCCGCGTGCCAGAGGGCATCACCAAGGACTTCCTCAATGAAAGCCGTGACGGTTCTGCCATTGCCGCCATCGCCTTCATCTTCGCTGCCTCTTCCATCATTGTCATCATCCGTCTCCTATCGAGAGGCTTCATGGTCAAACTATTAGGCTTCGACGATGCCCTGGCTGCTTTATCTCTCTTACTGTACGCCCCTTTTGTCGGCCTCTGCATCAAGCTCATCCAGATCGGCTCTGGACGGCACTACGAATATATTCAGCATGTCATGACCATGCCCGTTGTCGAGCAGTCCGAGGTTCTCGACTTCGTTGCCCATCTCATCTACACAACGTCCCTACTAGTCTGTCGTATTTCAGGCCTGGCATTCTACCACCGTCTTTGCAGCCAGCACAACAGGTTCATGATCGCCATTCGCGTCACCGCCGGCGTTCTTGTCGCGGGCTACCTGCCCCAGATGTGCCTCATCATCTTCCACTGCCTGCCCGTGACGGCCCTGTGGCCCTACGACTGGCAGCCGGGCGTCGAAAAATATTCATGTCTTGCCTGGGGCATTGTGTACAGTGTAAACTCGGTCATCTCGCTGTTTTGCGACTTTCTGTTGTTTGGCATCCCCATCGCCATGCTCAGGATGTTGCGTATGCAACGCAAGCAGAAGATCCAGCTGGCCTGTATCTTGCTGCCTGGTATTCTGTAAGTCGCGGGCCCTTGCCCCCTATTGGCAAGAACATCTCAAGCCTCGGATCGTCGGCTGACAGTTTCCAGTGTCATCGCCATTTCCAGTGCCCGCCTCGCCCTTGTCATCCAAGGCCAGTGGGAGCCCGACATGTCGTGGGCCTACAACCCGATGCTCATTGTTGAGGTTGCAGAGATCGGCGCCACCCTCATCGCGCTCTCCATTCCCGGCATCAAGCCTGTCTTTGATCGCTTCATCCTGCGCAAGGACATCAGCGGGTCGACCGACCGTGCTTACTATCAAAACGGGAGCGGCAACAGTGGAGGCGGCTCTAGAGGTCATCGTGACACGAAGCTTCGTTCGCTGAGGAATACACACACAGGGCTTGACAGTCAGGAGAACATCAACGGTCCCGTCAGCAACGTTGAGAGGATGCATAAGGACGATATCAGCTTGTCAAGTGGGGATGGCATCGTGGTCAGGACCGAGTTTGAACTCGCTGTGAGGCAGGATGTTGACGGTAGGCAAAAGGGAGCCAGGGTTCGCGAGTCGGCACTGTAAAAGACGGCCCCTGGTTGGTCATGGATTTGGAAATTACCCGGGCGCTGGGAGTCTGGTCTGCAAGCGTTGGAATTTTGGATTGCCCAAATTGTAGGGTCACGAGCAATGGTGTTATGCATTGCGAGATAAAGTAGGAGACATCGTTGCTGTCTTGATAAACAATGAGCTCAAATTAACAGAGATGAACTCTAAAAGAGACGAGTCATGCGTGCCGAGATCGCTGCGTCCTGCGACGGTCGCTGAGGCCGGGATGAAGAGGCCGCACAGCACCAATCACAAGTATTATCCATCAGTTGTCCGCCTCCCAAATGAAAACTGATAAAATCGTTCGTACCACACCCCTAGTTGACTGTCTAATTCGTGTTCCCCGATGTCGACATGCCGGCCACGACATTACGACCAGAGATTGGGCCGTGACACACGGGGCCGCCGGGTCGGCCCGTCGCCGATCCAGACCCACCCTCGGCGGAGGTCTGTCTATGCGTGGTCCGCTTGGGAGTGATCTCCAGCGAGATGGCCTTTGCCTACGCCGCTGCCATGGCCGCCGCGTACGGCTGCCATTCTTTGTTCTTGTGCTCGTCGGCATAGTCGCACGCGCCGCGGATCAAGATGATGGGGAGCCGGTTCATGGTGCCGGCCGCCTCCATCTCGACCCCGATGAGGTCGAACCTGGAGCGGAGGCGATTTCTGTTGCGGGCATTCTTCATCAGCTTTTCCTCCTAGCCGATCAACTCGTACCGGACGTGGGCACGCTGTGCCTCTTGTCTCAGTTGGCGGTGCACTTCGATCATCTTGCCATCATCGTCAGTGCCATAGAGATTCTCTTTGTCCTGGCCGAGGTCGACGAATGTGCGCTTTACTTCCAACTTTTTTTTTTGTTTTTTTTTTGCAAAGAAACAAGATGTCGGAGAAAGATCTGGCTGTCGTATGGCATGTGAAAGTTTATGCTCGTGATTGCTGACAGCATGAGGTTATCCGTACCGGCGACTACGTGTCCAGAGTGCAACAGCTCCACGTCTCCACCAGTGTCTTTGCCCAGATCGTAGGCGACGACCCTCGGGTCTTGGCATTGGCAAGCGCAACCAGCCCATCCCCAAGACAATTGTCTTGCGGCGGGGCTCGAGCGAGATTCGGGAGACCCGCCGCCACCTCGACGGGAAGTTTGAACCAGATGTCAGGGGGAAACGACTTGGTCTGGCTGGCAATGGCGGCCGCGGAATCCTGCGCCGTATTCTTGGCCGGTAGGCAGCGTGGCGAGAAAGCGAACCGTCCGGGATACAGACCGTCGAGCATATGAAATGCCGCCTCGGCCTCGATCGCGAGGTGGGTGATCCAAGCCACGGTGAAATCATAGGCTCAAGAAGTGGCATATTGGATGGACGAACAGACATGGTCGATTTATCCCACGTCCATCCACCTTAAATAGATACCTCTCCTCGTTTGCCCAATCAATCAAGTTTCCTGATCCCAAGGTGCTGTCACACCGAAACTACAATATGAATCATTGTTAACCTTACCCTACTTCCTCGCTCTTCTATGATCATCTCTTGCCTTACTACGTGTAGATCATCGAGTAGTCTCCTCCAGAGTCAACGGCCTCACTCTCTGCACTTGACATGATCATCAATAAATACTGATTTTTGACCCGTTGTTGGGCCATCGTTTGGCGGTCCGATATCCGCACGTAAGGTATTTGCTGGCACGTCAGAGGCCGGCAGCCTCGATGCCCATTTCAAATAACTTTGCGACAGTCCCTCAGCGTATTACACCAGTCAGGATGGTTCCATTCCATCCAGACGCAATCTTTGTTAACAGACCGACAATCTCCAGCTGGCTGGCGGAGCGCCTCGTAGTGCCGCCGTACCGTGCTGCGCTTATCGGCCCTTGCGGTATCGGGTCAGTGTGCTACCTCGTCTAGACGAGGCCATTAGAACAAGCCCAACAGTACATCACAGCTTGCCACAAACCATGCTTGTCAAATCGCATCATCGAGCGATATCAATGTCCTTTGGGTATTTGCTACCGAGCGATTCAAGAGCGCGTACCGGACGATAGCGGCGGATTCCCGAACACCAGGTCATAATGAACCGAACGCAGCCGTGCTACAACTGGTGAATCGCTGGCTGTGCGATGAAATCTATGGGAAGTGGCTTATGATCCTTGATAACGTCGATGATGCGCGAGTCTTGGATATCAAACAAAACGACGAGGGAGAACCACTATCTGCGTTCCTCCCTAGTTACAGAAACGGCTCCTTCGTCATCACATCCCGCAGTCGAGGTGTCGCGCTCGAGCTGACGGGCGGCAACAAGAATATCTTCGATGCCCCTCTCATGGACGAAGCGCTAGCGCTCCAGTTGGTCCGCCGGAAGAATCGGCGGCAAGGACGAGCCTGCCACATTAGTTGAGCTGGTCAAGGAACTCGGAGGGGTGCCGCTCGCGATTACACAGGCTGCTGCATACATCGACCGTCAAGCTCTCATGTCGCCGACCGAATATGTGAATAAGCTTCGGGTTGACAGAAAGCAGAAGGCAGAGCTTCTCAATAAAGGTGTCAAGGACATGCGAAGGGGCTATACCGCCCATAATTCCATCATTGAGTTGTGGTAGAATGCCTTTGAGTTCATGTGTGAGGAGCAAAGGTCGGCAACATATCCGGCAGCATATCGTCTTGCGCTCATGAGCTTCTTCAGTGCGCAGAACATTCCTATCTGAATTCTACAGCACTGGGTGCCAGAGCAGCCTCAAGAAGAAGGCCAGTTTCCAGCGACAGCCAGCAGCAGTTCCTCCTCAGAAGCCTCACCCGTTGTCGAAGATGAGTTGACCCGTCTCACGGGATACTCGCTGATCGGGGTGGACGTGAGCAAGGACGTGTCTGACATGCACTCGATGGTCCAGTTCTGCATTCAAGAGTGGCTTAAGTCAAAAGACAGGAAGCAGCCAGCGCAGTGTTTATTCTTCGACACCATGTCCAGCAAGTATCCCGACGCCGAAATGGGAGGAAAGTTGCATGTATGCGATATGCTAGACCAACACCTGGGTCTGTTCGAAGATGAGCGGCATACAGTGGATGCCTTTCTAGACGAGAGCATGGCAAATGTTCTCAGCAAAGCGGGTGTCTACCAAGTCCAAATGGGCGTATGCCAGAGAAGAGTGATGATGCTACGCAAGACTGTCGGGATACGGAGGAGGGTTCTGGGTCCGACTCACAGCCCGACAGTCCAACGTATCTATCTTCTGAGCACATCACTGCTTAGCGTGGAACAGTCCTCGGAGGTAGAGAAGAACCTGCGCTTTGCGCTGGAGTGTTTCATTGAGGCTCGGCACCTGGATGACGAAAGAACGCTATTTTGCTTCCTAAATCTCAAAGCGTCGCTTCAAGCCCAGGGGCAGGTACGAAGTGGCCGACGAAGGCGACCGCCGAGCGCTTGCATTCTTCGAGGAGACGCCAGAATTGAACGAAATGGCGATTCTATCTGTCCATTTCGATCTTGCTGCTGGATTGTCCACACATCACAAGTTCAGGGAAGCCGAAGACGTAATTCGGCTTGCACCCGGACTTGACCTGGACAGGTACTTCCGGCAGAAATATGCACTTCAAACCCTGGCATTGCTGTCGCTGATCTTGAAGTGTCAGGGCAAGCACCAAGAAGCTGAGGTTGTCCTCCGGAAGGATGTGCAGCACCGAGACACACTCGGCCCATGAGAGGAGCTACAAGTTCTGAGGTTGTCATGCAGCCTCGGGCTAACATGGGGTCTGCAAGACAGATTTCAAGAAGTAGAGGCCCTACTTCAATACCTGATTCAACGACCAGAGATGGGCGTAGGTCACAAGGGTTATGCCAAAATCATGGGCTTGCATGGGTTTGGGGTTTGCCAATGGCAGCAGGCAGAGGCCTTCTCCGGCAGGCCTTCGAAATAGGAGAGGCAGCACTTAGCCCAGAGCATGTCCTTTTGAGGCCCCTACTCTATACGATCGAAGCCATCGGAAGATTGGTAGATATGGAGGCTAAGAGCCAAGTATCAAGGCGTGTTCTGGGTACGTTTCGTTTCCCCTGATAGAGCAGTCTACTGGTTGCTGTTTCTGAGTCCATATACACAATTTCACATCATGATTCGATCGTCTTTCGTCGATGAATTTCGGCCGAGGGGGTTCTGACCTTCGCACTAGCCCTCGCGTCAGTGCTGGTCCACGCAAGGGTAGTCAGGCTTCTGCCACCTCACTCTGCATCGTCTTGAACTGGGAACATAACTTGCAACCGGACCATTCGGCAGTGAAGCCGACTTTGAAGAGTATCTCACAGCACAGCAACGCACCCTGCGTCTTGCGTCGTCGTATTCACACACTATACAGCGGACAGTCCCCTCATGAAATCAACACATGCCACACAGCGAACAACGCCATCATGTGGACATACTCGACAGCAGGCGTCTATCATCATATCAACATACTCGACAGCAGGCGTCTATCATCATATTAACATACTCAACAGCAGACGTCCATCATTGTAACATGCGCAACAGCAGACGTTCTACCAAACACATGCAAAACGTCACGACCGCTTCTGGCCGACCTCCTCGCCGCCATAATCGTCGATCCAGTCCTCGCCGTCGCCGGCGATCTTCCGGCCGACCCAGATGCCCACAGCCGTGGCGGCGCTGCTGACGAGGAACCAGCCCTCGAACCAGCGGTCGACAAAGGCCGGGTCGAGGGCGCTCTTGAGGGCGTCGCCGACGGCGGAGCCGACGTCGCGCGGCAGGTTGGAGCGCAGCAGCAGGGCGGCGCTGACGACGTAGACGGCGGCAATCTGGCCGGTCAGCAGGGCGAGGTTGGCCTGGGCCTGGCGCAGCAGGCCGGGGGTCCAGCGGGCGAAGAGGTGGAAGGTCTGGGTGGCGGAGCCGGCGCTGGCGGCGAGCATGACGCCGCTCAGGAGGAAGCTGATGGTGCGGGCCCAGGCGAGCTGGTCGAGCTTGGGGTCCCAGTGGCGCGCCAGCAGGCCGAGGACGCGGTTGATGGGGTCCGAGGCGCTGAAGGCGGCGGCCGGCGCGTGGGCGCGGCGCAGCGTCGTCACCGTCGTCGCGAGGATGCGGTACACGCAGTAGCAGCTGAAGAGGTGCTGCGGCACGGCGAGCAGGCGGCCGAGCGGCGTCGCGGCGCGCGCCGACGCCGCCTGGCGCGACCGCATGAGGCCTAGGTTCGACGCGAGGTTGGCCTGCATGGTCTCGAGGCCGGCAATCTCGAGGCGCAGGCCGCGCATCTCGCTCGCGTCGCCGCCGGCGCCGGCGCCGCGGATGGTGCCGAGCATCTTGCCGACGAAGCCGCCGCTGCCGCTGCCGCTGCCGCTGCCGCTAGAGGTCTGGGCCGTCGACGCTTTGCGCTCGAGCGCCTGCAGGCGGTGTCGTTTGGTGAGGAGCATTTCGTTGGCGGCCTCGAGACCGCCCTCTTTGCGCGCGAGGTCTGCGTCCGTGACGGGTCTCGGTCGCTTCCTGTCGGACAAGGCGCCGAAGGTGTGCCAGGGGCTCGAGGCGGCGGCGAAGCCACTGAGCATGGCCATGAGCGAGATGCCGATGACGCCGATCCGCTCGACGCAGGCGCGCGTGAGGCCGCCGACCTCGTCGGCATCCCGCATGCGCGCGCCGGCCGTGTCGACCTTGGCGGCGACGGGCACGAGGGCGCCGAGGCTCCAGAAGACGAAGAGCCAGGCGGCAAAGACGAGGCCCTGGATGGTCCAGGCGGCCCTCGGCAGGCGGCCCTTTGTGGTGCGCTGGAAGCGCCAGCCGAGGCCGGCGACGACGCTCTGGATCTCGAGAAAGGGTATGACGCCGACGAGCAGCACGAGCAGCGTGGGCACGACAAAGGCGAGGCCGACGGCGCGGGCGCGCGGCGGCATGAGGTCGGCGACCTCGGCGAGGATGAGCTCGACGAGGACGGCGGCGAGGGCAATGGTCGAGCAAAAGGCAGCGGCGGCTACGCGGCGGCGCAGGCTCTTGCGGCCGTGCTCGGCGTGGGCCTGGGGCAGCGAGGGCGGGGCGTGGGCGGGGAGGACATTGTCGGCGCCGTCGCGGACCTCGTGGCCGCGGGTCAGGCGCGGGAAGAGGTGTCGGTGGGCGGCGAGGGCGACGAGGACAAAGGTCGCGACGAGGGGCGACAGCGACACAGAGAAGCGCAGGGTCGAGGGGGCGCGGGGGTCTATGGGGGCGCACGCCGTGTCGTCGCACGAGGAGCCGAACCAGAGCATTTGCGTCGTCGGCTTGGGGGGTGGACTTGTCGGGAAGGCATGTGGTGTGTTGTCGTGGGGGGGGGGGGGATGCTGCGGTCTCAGGTACAGATCGTGGGCGTCGAGGCGTCGGATTGCTGGGACCGATTGTTATCGTCCGACCGTCATTGTTGTGAAGAGAGATGAGGGTCGAGGAAAGGTGGGCAGGATGCGGATGCAGGGTGCAGATGCAGCGTATACAGGGATGAAGTTGGCGTGTCGTCAATTGTCCATCGTCAGTCGCCAGTCGTCAGGGCCCAAGTTCAGCCGCGTGTCCGAGCCGCATGCACGTTGCTCCTTGCTTAGTAAGAGAGAGCCCAGCACCTCTGCTGCGACCATCATCTTGAGGACATGGACAAGTAGCATGGCGCAAATGATGCAGGGTCAGTGATGCAGGGTCAGTGATGCAGGGTCAGTGATGCAGGGTCAGTGATGCAGTGACAGTGATGCAGAGGTTTGCCAACAGTTCTACTACAGCATATAGACCGGCATGCCAAAAGACATGGCAAAGACGCCAAGGTGTCTGCCACGCCCGTCTGAGACGAAACACCATCAGCCAGAGACAGGATCCATGCGTGACTTTCATGTTCCCTATGTAAAGTGTATCGCTTTCCCAAACACCCAAAAGAGCCATCTGAAGACAGACGGCAACGTACAAAGACAGACGAAACACGGAGGAACACCTTCTTGTCCATCAAAAAATAAAGAGAGACTAAAAAACAGCAATCCGCCTGCATCCGAAACGCTTGACCGCCAACACACAAAGCTGACCTCCTCTCCTCCCCGCCTGGGCGGGCCTCGAGGCCACATGCGGCCGGCCGCGCCTCAGCTGACACTGCTCTTCCGCGAGTGTCGCCCCTCGTCGTCGTCATCGGCATTCCCCGACTCGGCGCTCAGTCGGCGGTTCTGCTTCAGCAGCGCCGCCGCCTCGCCGACCTCCATGTCGTGCAGCTTCTCCTGCTGGTCGAGATCGAGCGCCTGCTCGCCCGGCATGACCTCAAACTCGTCGTCGTCGCTGTCGCTGTCGCTGTCGCTGTGGCCGCCTGTCGTGCTCGGCGGCGCCGGCGCCTTGGGCACGCCGCCCGCACCGCCCACGCCGTCCGCCGCCTCGGTCGGTGGCGTGTGCGTCTGCGACCCCAGCGGCGAGGGCTCCGCGTATCGGTTGCGCAACAGCGCGCTCGGGTTGAGTGGCTTGACCGTGGGATCAAACGACGCCGGCAGCCCGAGCACCTTGGCCACCTGGTGCGCCTCCTCGTCCGCCGAGTACTTGACCTCGACCTCGTACAGGCTGCTCTTCTCGCTGTCCGCCTCGTGCTTGCCGCCCGTCGCCGACAGCATGCGCACGTAGGTGCGCCGCTCCGTGTCATTGAGGCGCTTGCTCTTCTTCTTCTCGCGCTTCTCCGTCGGCCGCACCACGACGACGGGGATCGGCGAGTACTGGAGGCAGTACTTGGAGAAGGAGTTTCGCGTGTTGACGAGGCCCTGCAGACCGCCGAGGGAGCGGCCGCGCGTGCCGACGATGAGCATGGCGGGCTGGTATATTTGAATCTGATGCAGGCGTGGTCAGCAAAGAGGGGACACCAGGAGGAGACCAGGAGGGGGAAAAAAAAAAAAAAAGGGCGCATGCGTCGTACAAGCTTCTGAAATGTCGAATGCAGCTTGCCGCAGGCGTATTCGAGCACAACGCTGATGGCGCGATTGGCGCCGTTCTTCTCGAGAATGGCGTCCATCATGGCCTGGGCGTCGTCCTGGTACGAGGCGCCGATGCTGCGCATGTCTTTGTCGACGACGCGCACGCAGACGACCTCGTCGCCGTCATCGACCAGCTCGTCGAGCAGCCACTGCAGCGCATAGTCGGAGTAGGCGTGCTCGTCGACGCCGACCATGAAGGTGCGCGAGCGGCGCTTGGCCTGGTAGCCGCGGTGGCGGACATTGAGCGTCAGAGACGGTGTGTTGCTCTTAGTCGCTTCGCCGAGGGGTAGGTTGTCAAAGGCGACATGTGATTGGAATCTGTGCGCGGGGTTGTCGGTCAGCTCCATGGTACTGGACGGGGGTGTGCCGGCGCTGATAGGCGATGAAGGGATGCGATTGGGGTTGTGAAACGAAAAAGAGAGTTCAAGAGGAAGAACCATAAAGAAAGAAAGAAAAAGGCGCGGCGTTGGAGCAAGCAGCCGAGTCGATGATTGTTTGCGGCAATTCGCCAGAGGGGATCGAGGGGAGGAAAGGCAAGGCCCAGACAAGGCAAGGCCCAGACAAGGCAAGCCAGAGGAAGGGGAAGGGGGCTGTGTGGTCTGATGATGCTTGCTGTGACTGTCGGACGCTTCGGTCGTGGTGGTCTAGGCCAGAACCGGTGTCATGGGAGTGAATGGCGGGGTACCTGGGTAGCGCACTCGAGGTCCCTAGGGAGGCCCCTAAGAGTACCTGGGAAGGTCCCTAGACAGCTACCTAGACAGGCATCGCTTGACACCAGCGCCGGGCCCTCTTCAGCTGCAGGCCCATCGTATTGGGGGGGCGCAGCCGCTGATGAGCCCGGCCCTCTCGTAAGAGGTGCCGTCAAAGTATGGCAATGTGAAGTAGCCTGAAGGCGACGAGTGTGATCTGGGTAGGTAGGTAATGAAGGGAGGGAGGGGCAGCTGGATGGGAGGCCTGCCATGGCAGAGAAGAGACCTGACAATCCCTGCCATGGTGCGAATAGCAGTCAGGCCCAGGAGGATCGGGAGATGTCTGTAGTATCCATCATGACGTGAAGAGACGTGCCACATGCTAAACAGTTCGGTCGATCTCCGACAGGCTACCCCACGCAGCCCCCAAAGCCCCCCGAGCACGCAAGCACTGGACGGCAACGAAGCCATTCCGGGGAAGCTTACGTAGCTCCGCCGACCTCGTCTCAACCCCACCGCACCAAGTCTTGGGGGACGAGGGAGGGGGGTGGAGAGGCAGCACAGACGAGGTAAAACAGAGAGAGAGGGGGGGCCAATGGACAAATCACAGGGAAACCACAGGGAAAACCACAGGGAGAGGACTGTAGAGATACAAAAGTGAAAGGAAACGTACCGGTTGGGCGGCGGCGAGCTCGCGCGGATCCTCGTCTTGTCCGTCTTCTTGTGCGTACCCTGGGGCAGCGCGGGGTTGTGCAGCGGCGCAAAGCTCAGCGACGAGATGGACGCCTTTCGTTCGCGCCCTCCTGTCTCGCCCGGCCCGTCCGACTCGCTTGGCCTCACCGTCGTGCCCGAGTCGATGCTGGCGCCCGAGGGGCTCTGCAGCGCGAGGTCCGGTCGCAGCGCCGCGTCCTGGCCCTTGATCTGGATGCGTGGCCGCTCGGGCTTTTGCGCGGGTGCTGGTGCTGGTGCTGGTGCTTGGGCTTGTGTCTCGGTGTCGCCGGCGGCGTCTGCTGGAGCCAGTGCATCCTGTGCATCCTGCGTGCCGGCGTTTGTCGCCAGGCTCGTGGGGACTGCCTCTGCTGGGGCTGCTGCCTTCGGGGGAGGAAAGTAGTCGGGCGCAGCCGACGAGCCCTGGATCACCGTGCGCGGCGAAATGCCAGAGTCGGGGCTCTTGACGTCAGCGCTCTGCTGCGCGGGCAGAGGCTCCGACATGTCGGGATTCAGGGTCTGTGTCGAGGACGGCGTCGGCACGGTAAAGGTAAAGGACCGGACGTTGCGAGGTTCGAGGGCGTACTTCAGCTGGAGATACTGGTGCACGCGGCGCCAGCGATGGAGCGTCCGCGCGCAGAGGCCGGCCGAGGGGAGCGTGGCGGCTGCGGGCGAGCCAGTGGTGGCGGTTCGACGGAGGCCAGGTGGTGGTGGTGGTGGTGGTGCTTGTGCTTGTGCTGGCTGTGCTTGTGCTGGCTGTGCTTGTGCTGGCTGTGCTGTGTCCGGCGGTGCGCGTGCTCGCGAGAAGGGCGTCTGCCGTGACAATGGTGCGGGGGTTTTGGTGGTGATGGGAAAGGAGGACGAACGGAGAAGAGGAGTCACGAAAGTGGATGAAGCCCAGCTCCTTCTCTGCTTTTCGGGTGCCTTTGGTCTGCTGCCACGGTATGCATTCGGTACGGGAGGCGGCGAGCTAGGTCGCCGCTGCAGGGCCAGGGTGCGTGAGCCGTGGGTCGGTCGACCTTGGCCTTGCCTCTGGCCTTGCCATGGGCCGTGGCCAGGGCCTTGTTGGCTTCTCGGCGCCCTGGAGCCGTCGCCAGGCCGTTTGCCAGCATCTTTCCTCCCTCTCGTCGAAGATGCCGCTTCTTTGAGCATCTGGATTGCCGCCTAGCCGTCCGTTGTCCGACCTGAGCTGACGTGCAGGCGCAGATCCTTTCGATCAACCGAGTCGAGACAAAGTCAGAGGCAGAGGCAGAGAGAGAGCAAGGGCGAACCAAGG
>NW_021167472.1:0-19162 GCF_003724135.2 Verticillium nonalfalfae | reverse complement strand
GAGAGAGAGAGAGAGAGAGAGAGAGAGAGAGAGAGAACAGCGCCTGCCCGAATATGGCCAAGAGACCGGTGAGTGAAAACGGCGGGCGGAGAGTCGAGGGAATCATCGTGGCCTTCACCGTACAGGGCCCAGGCGCAGACCAGCTAGTAGCCCAGCGAGCCCGGCCACCATGTCTCGTCGCTCGACGCAGCCCCAATGCACGCACTGCGCGCGCGAGCTGCGTGAGGTTGTGTGGAGTGAGCCCAGATGAAGACTCTCGAAGACGCGCGTTCGACAGAATGAACACTGATGACTGTCTTGATCTGGGTCCCGGCTCCAGCTCCAGCTCCAGCTCCAGCTCCTAGCCATCCATCTACATTGATGAGGGCCTCATGGGCAGCGGCCCGAACGAGGCCTTCTCGGCCGACTCCCTTCGTCGTCCTCGGCTTGGACTTTCATTGGAAGGCAGGGGTTTTCTTCTTCGCCTTTGGCTACTGAGTGAGTTACACAACACGGACGGTTTTCAACCCGCCGTGTCCGACGTAACATGCGACCCCGACGTGTAGCCAAGCAGCCAAGAGGTGAGTGGGTGTGAGTGGAGGGGGGATCTTGTGGCTCGGGTCGTCAGGCCAAATGTAACCATGACAATGAGAGGCCGAAAGGGTCGTCGTCTGACCGCCAGCTTTGACGGTGAGCCAGGCCAAACTCGGGGGACCTCAGGGCCCGAGTAGGGGCCTGTCTCTTTTCCGCATCGTGACTACGAGACTTGTCGAAACATGCATGCATCTTGGCTGAAGAAACAGTACTGCACATTGGGTAGGTACCCAGGTCGCCTGGCAGAGGTGCGCTCTGTTGCTTCGCCTCGTCTCTCGTTCTTCCCCGTGAAGGACGGGAAATTACTCTGGTGCCTGGTACACGAACTTCAAATGACAGTGAGCCCTGAGGTCCACTTGATGCGCCGCAGGGGGGGAAAAAACATGCGCCAGCGCGGCGGAGAGTGGCACAGAAGAGTCCCAAATGCTGGAGCCTGGAAATCGACGATAAGGGAGGCGGAAAGTGAGCCGTCGGGCGACTGGGAAGAGGGAGGAAGGGAGGGAGCCTGGCTACAGGGAGCAGGCCGGGCGAGCGAGCAGAACGAGGACATGGGGTGTGGGAATCTTGCTGCCCTCCGCTGCCTCGCTCCTCGAAGTCACCATCAACCCCGTGAGAATCGCGTTCGTGGCTTGCACTGCACCCAGGCGCCAACGCACAGAAACACTCCCACTCCCGCGTCACCCCCCCTCCCCCCTCCCCTTTCCCTTCCACCCCACCGGGCTGAGACGACAGCCTCCAGCGACTGGGGGGGTAAATCCCGAACGGCAGGGCCAGTTGTGGAGAGATCTGCATCTGAGACCAGGGGTCAGGAACACGACGAAAGGCAGGAGGAGGGCACAGGGATTGTAGAAGAATTCCAGAAGGTCAAGTCTGCGATGAGGTCCGCGGGGGGGAGAGTGACAAGAAAGAGAGAGAGAGGGGGAGAGAGAGAGAGAGAGAGAGAGAGAAAGACAAAGAGTGAGATAGACAATAAATGAGGGATGGAGAGGACGAGAGAGATCAAAGAAAGAGAGTCAAAGAGCGACAGAGGGCGCAGCATGACCTGTCCCTTGCATCCGTGTCCCCATGACAGAAGGCGACTCTACAATGACGAGAAGGACTGTCGGAATGAGGCAATCGAGCCTGGCTCAAAGTCCCGTCGTAGGTGACAGCCTCGACACGACGCTGTAACCGAAACGGCCTGGGTACAGTACCTGGAGACATATTCAGGGCGGCGCCGCGTGCCCTTCCTCGTTTCGTTGCTTCGAAGCTGCTGCGCGTGGTAGGGACAACAACATGGAGGACAGGGGTCCGAGGTCCTGGTCGCTTTTTGCGCTTCTTTCACAGATGGACGGCGGGGGCATGGTGAACTTGGCAGTACGCAACCCCATCACCATCAGACCACCACTCGGCTGTTCGTGGGCATGCGCTCTCCACAAAGGCCACATCGTGCGCGAACCCTTCAAGGTTGCTGCTCGTACAGGTTTGCTCGCACCCGTGTCGCTGGCGCCGTCCTGCCACCATCGCCTCTCGTGCCCTGGGGGGGGTCGGTCCGGAGCCAGCTCCCCGCATACACTGGCGTCACACCACGCCGAGCGACTCGGGGCGGAACGGCCGGTTTGTTTGTTCCCTGGACCTTGTGCTGGGCAGCACAAACAGATGGAGCTCGGTGTCCGGCCTGCCAACGGTTTCGACGGCCTGCGCAGGAGGTACATGTAATAGTCCACTCGAGCAGGCCTGCCGTCGCAAGGCAAGGTCGAGTACCAGGTAAAGTGCCGACAGTGGGAGGGCATAAACGAGCGTAATTTGCCTGCGCAGCAACGAGGATCGTCTTCGTGCCAGCTTACCCCTCCCCCGTCCCCGTGGCGCGTTCGTACAATCGGCGCTCTTCTCGAAGCCGTTGCCGACCTTCCATCGTTCCGTTCATGCACGACACGTCCAGTCCCCGGTCCTCAGCGCCTTGCCCTTGCGGCGATGAAACACTGGACCGCATACATGCTCCTTCGTTGACTGTTGTGCCGCTTTTTCCTTGTTGCTGCTGCTGCTGCTGCTGCTGCTGCTGCCGCTGCTGCTGCCCGGCGGCCTGTTGCTTCTCCCCATGTGCACCTGTCGCGCGGTGCTCCGTGAGTTTCCATGGCACCGAGTCAGACCAGGTAAAGCAACTGATCTCCACCCCACGTCCTTGCACATGCACATGGCCTTGGCAGGTCGCTGCCCCGTGCCTCGAACGCTAAATGATGTGCATGGCGATGGACTGGGGGAGGTTGGGTGCATCGCACTTCGCGGATTGATTTGGCGAAATATAGGGGCTTCGTCGCAACTGGCTGATGAACACCTACCACTACCACCATCCACAACAAATCCCAGCAACTTCAACCGTGATCAACTAAGCAAGGTACATGTATGTGCTTCTTCATGTACCTAGCATGGGGAATCCCGGGGTGGAGAGCAGGAACCATGTCACGCCTGGTCGCTCTTAAAAAAAGGATGGGGTGGCGGATGCATTTCCTGCTGTCCATGTATCCCACTGCCGTGCGCCTGGGACCCTTTCACGACGAGTTACAGACCCAAGGTCCGTGTTCCTCATAGCTTCGGCCATCTTAGTCCAGCCCGTACATCATGCCTGGGTGCTCTTCGTCCCAGAAGCCAGGATTCAGACTCATGGTCGAGGCGACGGGAGTGCTTGTCAAACGACACGGCCTTCCCCACAATCCACGAAAAAGGGCTAAACATCCAAAACATGCTCTCTGCCAAGGGTCGGACCTCGTCTCGTGTATGTGCGGGGATCCGCGATGCACGCCATATACCTCTGCCTGATGTCGCCTGTTATCCATGAGACTGGATGAGGGGTGGAGGATGCCGCCAGCATCCCTGGCTCTCCGCCACCCATTTCTGGAGCGCTCCACGATCTCTCGGAAAAGCCCAGCAACGTGCATTGCAAAGGAAATTTAGCAAGGAGCCAAAACGTTGGGCGGGCATGCTGATAGCCTTGGGAATCAGGACTTCCGAGGCACCGTCTTGCCAAGGCAACAGAATCCCGTCGAGAAACAGCCACAATACCAGCACAAAACGAATAGATTGACCGCTCACCAGCAGCGGGAACCCGCTCTTGCCGCAGCAGGGCGGGCGTGGCGTGAGGCTGCATTGCATGTTGGATAAGCGCTCTATGCGTTGCGATGTCGCTTTCCATCGACAGGCGCGACGGGCCATCCCGCTCCATCGGTACGGCTGCTTCTTTTGAAATTGCCCCGCGGTGGCCATGTACTAGGAGGCAGCGTCCGTATTTCAGACTCAAACGTGGCCTCTAAGTCTGGTTGCAGGATGTTCCCATGCTCCACGAGATTGATACAACGGGGGTTGTCCATTTCGGTTCGGTGTACGCCAGTGATGGTAGAACAGTGACCAACTCCTCCAACTTCTGATCAACTGACAGCGTCTCCTTGCCAGTTGCTCAGCTGTTTAGAATTCGACGGCGGCAAGCTGCGGATGTCACATCAATGGTGGCAGGGCTGAAATAATCGGACTGTAGCGAATGACGGGCCAAGGGTATGACCAGAGAGGAGCAGCCTGGGAAGAACAGAGATCATGACAAAACTCCTGGGACACCCGTGAGTCGAGACCTGGAGACAGTAGGGCACAGCTTTGGCTATCATCGTATCGTGCGACATCGACGGTGCATTGAGACAACAATCGTTACTCGGCATCTTTGCAACGAGTGACCTCATGAAGGGCCGTGCTATAGGTCAAGACAACGAGTCAAATTGGTCGGCATAAAGTAGCCAGCTTGGCAGTTTTCGAGAGTGAGGCGGGGGAAAGCCCCTCCCTCCATCTTCTGTGACAACATCCCCGCCCCCTTGCTGACGCTTGGCGACGAGCGGTTAAAAGATACCAATATGTTGGCTGTATCGGAAACGACACAGGCCAACTCATAAGTCCCGCCGCAACGGCAAAGTCCCGCTTGCATTCTGCGTGGTCCGGCGGGTGTCTGTTGTGAAAACCGAGCGACGGGATAGTACGCGCACGATAGGGCTAGTTGGCCGTGCAAGGTGGTGTTGCGTTGCCGCGGCGTTGACGAGCCCCCAGAACATGCCTACATCGCATCATTACAACAATTCGCGCAAAGAACCACACAATACCGCCGTATGCGCCATCCTTGGTGCTTGCCGAGCAAGTGATTGAAACCCAGTAATCTGGGGCCACCGGCCGGCCGGTTCTCTAATACCAAGGGAGTCGCGGGATGCTTGTCATTGGACCCTGGGAAGTTGTCGCGGGTGTTGAAGCCCCTCGTATCGCTCTCGGCTTCGGGCAACGGCGGAAAGAGAGGTTGCACCCCACACTCGGTGTGATTAGGCGCCGTACTCCTTGTCATGACCAACGTGGGAGTTCAGTGACGATACTGTCACCTGTCATGACGAAGCTTGTGGAAGATCCCCGTACGACAGCCCACCCAGGGCTTCATTTTCAGACAAGAAGAGCTTACGATGCAAGTCAGACCTACCACCATAGAAACAGGATGTCACGGAGAGCTTGTGAAGCTCACCTTTCCTCGTCATCGCCACAGATCTCTCGGCGCCGTCAGGGAAGTGTGACTATCGAAGCTGAAACATCGGCGCTGCAAGAAGAGAAACCACTGGTGTTCATTCGCCTTGTGCCAACAACGAATCAACCGTCTCACAGCCTCTGAAAATGGAAGATCCTACCAGCTATAGGTTGACGTGACCAACACCCTTGTCCCAGCATGCACTCCTGATTGAAGTATTGTACCTTGATAGATCCCGTGATTGCCGCCTCGCGGAGAAGCACGACGGGATGAGGATCATGACAGGGTTGGCCGACACATTGATAGGGTTGCTCATCGGGCGCGAGCGACACAGAGCCAGTCGCTCGCTCTTCAAAGGCGGTGAGGTTCCTTGGCCCGGTTGATGGGCCAAACATGTAATAAGGATCAGATCAATGGGGAAAGTTTGTGATGATGCAATGACCATCCGCACAAATGATTAGAATTGCCTTGAACAATACCACTGACTATTACCTCATGAAAGAGTGGCTCGAGAAATGATGGTAATGCCCAGCAACCATCACAGATCGTCCGTGTGTGCCGATCAATGATTGAGCATCCGGAATCTGCAATCAATACATCAGGCAACAATGACCCTGCTAAGAAGCGCCCGGTGACCGTTGATTTGCGCAAGACTTGATCTGCTGAGTTGCATCTGGTAGGATAGCCTTGGGTATGTGGCAGTGTACTTTGTTTAGCAGGAGCAGTCCCTGGTGTGAGTTCTGGAGTGGGCCGTACTAGCTGGGAGAGCGGCAACATGAATCAAAACAGCGTGGTTCCTCGGGAGGTATCGACAGATCCAGTTTTTTGGCGTATTGCGGTAATGCCATCTGGGGCAATTGAGAAATCGAGTCTGCCGCCCGGAAGGCTGCTGAGCGGCAACTCGGTGGAATATGCTGATTGAATCAGTTATTTCTCTAAAGCCCTCATCGCTGAGTTGACTATCCCTGTTGCCTTGGGTCAAGACGTGACAGATAGGATGCCTCGCTTCTCCGCCTGCCCACGTGCCCTGCTTGGACCGAGTTTCTTAGATGGTACATCGTGTCCGTAAGTGCGTCGTGGTTTACAGGCCGCTGGTGCATTCTATCAGACAGGGGTCTCGTCGCTCAAGGTAAATATAGCATGTCGCATGGGCTATACGGGCTGCCCGCTGTACGAGAGACCACATGACGAGGGAATTCGGCCCATCAACGAAATAGCCGCACAAGAGTCGGTGTACAGCAACATGCTGGACTGTTCGATCCGATGGCACGCTTACAACGCTTCGTTTGATCGGTCTGATTCAGTAAACTGAACTTGGCGCCATCAGGCCAACTGCCTGGTGTTATTCTCGAGGCCCAACGATGAGTCAACCTTCACGAAAGCCCTTGTGGAGTTGAGGGGCATCGGTCATATTGGGCCGTCTTGTGCAAATCATGAATGAAGAGAGGTGCTGGCTGTATCTTGACGCAAAAATGCACGCATCACACCCACGATACCATTGACGGTGTGGTGTGTTGGTGGACTTGAACAGCAGCAGACAGGAAATCAAACACACCGTCCAGCGGGTGTCTTTCTTTGGCGCTGAGGTGTCACTCCTAAGGGCCTTGTTGCTGTCAGGCAGTGGAGATGACACGCTTTGGGCAGGGGGTTGCAAGGCTGCAGGAAGTCGCTGCTCCCCCAGAAAAAAAAGGTGGATGTGGCTGTAAAACTGTTCGGGGGAGGGGGCCTGACGAGTTCATCCAGTGTTGCTAGAGACTTGAAGGTAAAGCACCACTAGGGATGCCTTAGCGGTTGAGTATTGCGAGAGGAGCTGGAATCTCCACTGATCGCCAGCCTCGTGCCAGCTGAACGTAAACGAATCTAACGATGTTGCAACGGCGAAACTGCTCTGGCTACCGAGGCTATCCGTGCTGTTGCAAATCGACTTCGTGGATGCCTCCCTCCCTTGAATGATATTGGCACACCCCTCATACCGAGTCTCGCAGTGTCGGGTGGATGTGATGAGGGTTAGGGGGTTATCGCTGTTTCCCACATTTCTTTTTTGGCCTTAGGGTCCGATCGGCGTGCGATATCATCGTGGAATAACTTACACCATGGGCATTATACAGAAACCGGATCCTCCACGCCATCCCCCAAGCCATTCCTCGGAGGTCGTATGGCGCAGACCCAGCCAACTGGGCTGAGATGAAGCGCAACAGGCTGAACTGAACAGTGAATGCCAGGCCATGCAATGACGACTAGTGGCCCAGGTAGGTCCCAGTACGTTTCGTTCCCGCGCAGGCTGGAATGCAACGCGAGGGAAGGAAACAACAAGGTTGGTCAGTGCTTCGTGACTCACTCTAATGGCGGCGACAGCAAGCCCAGAGGATCGATTCATCAGCAAGCACGCGTCGTGGCCACAGCGTCTCAACGATAACCTGCCAATACCGGACCTCTTAAAACAGCGGTCTGATGTCCCGAGCCGAGCGGTGTGTCTATCCTTGACCAAGCGAGCTCCAAGAGGGACCTCGATGAGAGAGTACGGCTGCACCGCACTGGTGAGGAGCGTTGACCCTCCAAATTTTGATGACATTGTGTTGCCTAAAGCTACGCCACCATATGCTCATCATCCATTGAAACCGATGCTACAGACGGTGAGACCTAATGAGCAAGTGAGGTAGAGACGACTGTTCAGCTGAAGCAGGCACCCTCAGCTCAGCAGACAACGCATGTAATCCAAATGATGGAGATAGGGAAATGGCGAAATTATTGCAATGGCGATCCGTTTCCTTGGGCATGTGTTTGTCGGTCGTGTTTCAAGATCCGGCGAAAGGGGTGAGCTCTGAGTGATGGGGGTTCTGCCATTGCGCTGTATGCGTACGTGGTCCCTGCTGATCCCAACAATTGGTTTCCACATGTGCGACACTTTGGAGCAAATCCCTAGGCTGCTTCGCACAACAAACGCACGACTGCGACGCAGCCTTTGCCTTTGCTGTTACCAACACTGAAGTGGCAGCCAAGAGACAAGAGGCGGGTGAGCTGCTCTGTTGGCTGTTGATGTGTTGCCGTTGACGCACCGGCCGGTGGGCGGCACCGCGATACTCCTCCCTTGATCAAGTGCCGCGCATGTTAGTGGTTGAGCTGTCCTGTGTTTGTACGAGGTACGTGGTGATCTCGTTCTGGCTATTCTACTTTGACAGTAGCGTCTCTCTGCCATCTCGTACCTGGCGAATGCACAGGGTGGTAGCTGCATATCACTCTCATGGCGCCCTGGCTACTGGAAATATGTGTCTGGCGTCCTGGTAGGTGGTGTGCTATCATGGGAAACCGTCATCCGGATACCGATCATCGTCAAGGAACAGGCGGAGCACCAATGATCTTGTGCATTGCATGAGGGAGCCCCGAGCCGCACCAGTCTCCGGCGGTGGAAAACGAGTCACTGGAAGAGTGATGTGCTCGAGTCGAGGGTGCAGTCAGAGCGACGGCAAGGGTTGAGTGGTGTCAGGGGATACTGAGGATGACGTTTATGGAACAAGACGATGTGATGTGTGCAGATGTGATGGGCCATGATGCATGAAGGGGCGTGTGATGCAATTCGACGACGATGGCTTCAGAGCAAAGGCAAATGGGAGCCAATGTCGAGTCAAGCAGAGCAGGCAAGGCCAGCAGGGCGTCAGGGGGGGAGGGGGGGGGTTCCCTGAATCCCATCGAAGGAAGAATGGAAGGACAGGTAGAAGGCAGGAGGCAGAGCAAGGCGAAGGTAGATGCAACAGGAGGGAAGAGCATGCGAGAAGCGAAAGGGGTAGACGACGGGGGTGTGTCTATCGATACAGGGCAGTCCCAGTCGCGGTTCCTCGGCACCTCTGGCACCAATTACGCGGGCAAGCATCACGTCAGGCTAAACCACGCCGCGTCCTGGTCTCCGAGCCTGGGGATTTCGTAGGTGACCTTGAAGAGTGACCTCACTGCACAGGGCTCATGCCTACCTACCTAGCTGGAGGCCAAGCGGGACATGGCACCGAGACGACGGGCGAGCGGCCAGCCGGGTCAGTTTGGATGCGTTCCCGCCCACAGCTCCGGCCCTGGGTTAAGAGGGGAGTAGCGAGGAAGTGTGAAAGCGCTGGCCACCGGGGGGGGGGCGGCCTTACCCAAACTGATTATCTCTCCCTACTTAGCAACATGATTAAACTGGACCTCAGCAATCGCCTTGAGAGACGAAGTGGAAAGGCCCTACCTGTGCTCCAGAGCCAGGGGTGTTGAGGGAGTCACCAGTACAGATGTTTTGGGTTGGGCTGCCGCCCCTGGCCTGGTACCTGGTGACGTGGGTGCAACAGCCAAGCAAGTTCGCCACAGAAGATCCGAGACCTGCTGTCCCACTTTTCCCAGCAGAGCTTCTTGTGGGGGTTCGGCCCAGTTTGATGGGGGATGGGCTTCACGCTTCGTCAGGCTCGAGCTCTTGGGTTGGGGCTGGGGTTGGGGCTGGGGCTGGGGCTTGGTAGAGGCGAGGACAATGATCATCGTTCTTCAACACAACTTTGCTTTCAAGGCTTACACGATTTGGGTGCCTTGAACAAAGGTACCCACGACGAAGGGAGCGGTCATGATGATGAGGGCCCGAATAAGGCATGTCCCAGGTTGTTGATGAACAACTGACGAACCGATGGATGCACGACGGGCTAGCTTCGTGGCTCCGGCTGGTATTTGTGCCTTGCCTGCCTGCCTGACCTTTCAAGCTGAGCTGCCTTTCAAATGATCGTACCTCAAAGTCACAGCTCCCAGAGGAGGAGTGCTCTCGTCCTCGCCCACGACACGCCCCCTCCCAGGAACACAGGACACCCATCCCATCTAGGTACTGTAGCTCACCCACAACACACACCCCTGCCGGATGGAACCTGTAGACAAGCACATGGCAAAGTACCAGACTGTAGGTATTCCATTGCCCTGAACCTCTACATATGGGCTGTCTCTCGAAACCTTGGTTGATTGCCTGTCAATTTGTGTGGTTTCGCCTCGGTGAGGTGAGGAACTTGCTTCGTGTACGTGTGCGTTGAGCGTGTGAGGAGTGCCTCCCGCCACGACCAATGCATGCCAGCTATGGGCATCAGTCTTGCAGTTGCCCGATCCTCCCGAGGCGCTCGCTCTGGCTGCGGGGATGACGCTGATGCTGACTGGCGATGGAGGAGGAGCCAGGTGACACGGTTGAGGGGCTCTTTCGACGCGCTGTGTGCCAGCACCGTCATTGACGACGTTCCTGGAACGGCATACCCTCGACATGGGTGTTGCGACGCTTCGTCAGGAGATCCCATTCTCCGGCCCCTTTTTTCATGTGTCACCGCCAATTCTTGAGTTCAACTCTTGGCTACGGTAGAGGCGGCGAGGACGATGCACCAACCATCTGAAAGAGGTGACTTGGATGATCAGCGTTTCCGCGAACGAGCAACTCTCTCGTCCTGACCCTGACTGACTCTGGCCAGTCTCCCTGTCGATTTCATGTCTTGCCCACTTTCTCCCTGACCGCCGCGCGCCCCTTCTGATTGATTTGGCTCCAGTCGTTGCCCCTCAGGCCAATCTCTCGTCTCGCGTCTCGGACATTCTTCTCTACCATTTGCCAGCTTGGCTGCCGTGTACCGAAGGCTGTTTTTTTAGGGGGGGGAGGGGGGGGGGGGCAGGCGAATGGCCTGGAGGGGGAGGGCCCCATGTCCAGGACAGGAACCTACCACAAAGGTACAGCGAGGAGGGCATGGGGACACTCGGGCTCAGGGACACTACTACACCACCACTGTGGTGGGTTGATCAGAAGATACGTACCTCTCTCGCAGAACCTTGCCGCACCCGAGGTACCTAGGTAGGTAGGTAAGCAAGAGAGAGAAGGGTGGAGGGAACACCTAAGGGACCTTAGGTAGGTACACGAAGTCGCTCACTTACCGTACCTAACTTGCCTTAGAGAGCACGTTCTCAGTAAAGCCTGATTCCGCCAACTTTTTCTCCCCCATCGCTTCCTCCCTCCCACCACTGCATTGCGATCCACGGATTTCCACACCCCCTTCTCCGGCGCCTTGCCCCCTTCCTCACGCCCCCGGACTTGCACCAGAAACAGACACTGCTGGCCGCCCACCTTTAGTTTCACACCCGTCTGCCGTCACTGGTAAACAGGGTGGAGGGCATCTCTCTTTTCGCCTCTTTGGCGCCCGAAGCCCTGCCCCCGCCTCTCCTCTTGCGCCCTGGTCCCCCCTGCACTCAAATCGCTGCCTTATCCGGGTGCGAATGACATAGTACACGCTGTCATTGCTGTTTCTGCCCTGTCCCACTAACTTTTTTTTCTTTCTGGTCTCACACCCATCCAGTCCATCCATGCCCTGGGGGCCGACTTGTCTCTGACACGGACCCAGGAGACAGAGTCACTCTACTCTGCTTTGCTCTGCTTTGCTTCACTGTGCAGTACTTGGCTTTGCTTCGCTGTCAGGGGAACCCACTTTTCGTCGGTGTGGTTTCCTCGAATCCAAACCACTGCTCACCTTGGTATCGGTTTCCCTCGCATTCCACCTGACCTTGCCTCGGGCCTGGGACAGCATTTCGGACGCCTTGTACTCTGTCTGGGCGCCTCCTTTTCCCATCTGTTTGGTGCTTGGCTGGTACATGGCATGTCCTGCCCCGGCCCCCAAGCTCCAGTCACCATCAGCAGTCGCGCTTGAGCGCCAGCGCCACGACCGCCGTCATCAGTAAGGTACATGTACGTTCCTGTGTGCCAATCTTTCTTTAGCTTCGTGCTTTCGCTGTCAGGTCCACCCCAGACCGAGAAAGAGTCCATCGTGCCTTCTTCGTCTCCCACACGCCCCCCCCCCCCCCCCCCCCCGCCCTTGCCAGCTATTCATCCCCCCCCCCATCCCATCCCATCATCCATCCCCCATGCCCTTGGCCCGTATCCATTCTCAGGCCCATTCTCATTCCTTTCCACTCCCCCCCGTGTTGCGCAGAAAATCCCAATCCCAATCCCAATCCCAATCACAAAAAAAACCCCCAGTCGTCTCTTGACATATGGCCCTGCCCTGGTCACATCCCCAAATAAAGCTCTTGGCCCCTTGCCTACCTCCCGCCCCGTCCGACGTACAATTTCCCGGCACCAACGGCGCCTTCCCACACTTAAGACCCGACTTGCGGCCACGCTCCATCCACCACCTACACCATTCGCACTTTCATCTGCAACTTCCACCACCACCACCAGTTTCCTGGCTACCTTTCCTGACTGGGCAACTCCAGCATCTCGCAACTCGTAACGACACACAAGAGCGCAAGTCTCGCAGTGGACGGACGCCAACGACAACTCGATGAGTGTACGGTTATAGCGTTGGCCAACAAGCACAACCCAGGCGGCACCAAGCCCCAGAGTGGACAAACCCATCGAGCCTTGCATACCCGACTTCCAACTTTTGAGTCACCTGCATTTTCGCGTTGCGCGCGCATCGCCCCTGCTTCCTCTGCACAAAAACGAATATACGACTACACTACACTACACGAACACCGTCTGACGGAAGACATCCCTGGAGGACAACGAAACCCTCTGTGCGACGAAGCCACACAGCACAATCACAACCACATCCACAAACCCGCGGGGGCAACAGAACCTGAGATTCGCCAACGCTTGAGACCCAGTTCTACCAGCCTGGAAAGCTGCCCAAACCAGCGACTTGCATACGCATACACCTGCCACCTCACCACGCGCGCCCGTGAGCCTTTGCGACGAGGCCCCAAGACCCACGGCTGTCCCCCAGATCGGACCCCAGACGGACGAGAGGCTGCGCTTCGAGCCGAGGGAACCACCTGCCCACCACAATTGGTCCTCCAGCCGTCTCACACCCCCGTGGACGGAGAGAAGACGGAGAAGAGAGCTTGCCCTGCCTGTCTCGCTGTCTGCCTGCCTGCCTGCCTGCCTGCACGCCCACAACTACCCTGCGAGGTCTCGTTTTGGTACCGATACCACCATCCCACCTCAGAAGTCTTCGATGCGCCGCACCACCCGGTGACCACCTACGGACCCCATCTGCCACAATTGCTGCCTCCACCTGGCATATACCGTCATATAAACCACCACACCATCTACGTCCCTGCTCTCGCGATCGTCCTCTAACGCTCACCCCGCACCTTCGCCGTTACCCTACGCGGGCCGTTCCACAGGGCCAAACTTCTCCAAGGATGCCGTCACCAACCACGCATCTCTCTTCATAAACAACCCGTCGCCCGCCCGGGCTCCTCACCGGGGCCCCTGCTCCAACGAGCGCCCCCTTAGTGGTGTCTGCGACCCATGACCATAACCACCATGCCTCCTTACACATCTTCGCCCTCACCACTCACTTCAGCTTCCTCCTCCTCGGGCAATCTCACCATGACGCCCCAGACGACCGAGTCGAGGCGCTCTCGCCCGGCCCAGGTGCAAACCAGCAATATAACACCCTCCTCACAACAGGCGTCAATGCCTGCTTCCGCCGTCAGCTCATCTTCCGTGGCTTCAAGCTCACGGCAGTGCTCCCCCATCATGTCCCCAGACGGTGCCATCATGACGAGCAACAGCTCTGTCCAAGTGTCTCCAGAGCCTTTCCGTGGTCGAGAGCTTCACGACCAGGTATCTCAGGGCACCTTCCAACTGCCTGAGCCCGTGCTCAACAGGAAAGCGAGCCAGAACTCTCTGCCCCACAGCATAAGCAGCACCCCCAGTGGCATGGAACCTGTCACAAGCAAAAGCGGGATCATCAGGCGGCTTTCAAACCGGGCAACCAAGTCCTTTGTCCGTCGCAGGCCGTCTTCTGCCGCACCGAACAGTCGGGACGGCAGCATCGGCCCGGGCATGCTACGCCGCCGCAGTGACAGCAACAATACAGCCCCGCCAGACTTTCCCATCGTCGGCACCGACTCTGATGATGACTCGGTTGATGAGCAAGACGAGCTCCGATCGCAAGTCGGCTTTGATGGCACACAAAGAGACTCGTCTTCAAACAGCACGACCGCCTCCGTTGCCGGCTCGAATGCACCTTCAAATACAATGGCTGGTCCTGTGATTCCTTTTCAGCTTCTCAAGGGTACTTGGATCCGCAAAGTGTCCAAGAAGAACCGTGGGAAGCGATTCATACTTCTTCTGGAGCCAGACGCCGCCAAGATCTCGTGGGACCGAGCTCGTCCTCACAAGGCCCTCTACATCGACGACATTAAAGAGATCAGGGTCGGCTCTGATATTCGACAATACCGACTCGACTTTGGCGTGCCAGAATCGGAAGAGCCCCGCTGGTTCTCTATTTTGTACGCCGTGCCCGACAAGTCCAAGAGCAAAATGATGCATCTCATTGCCGATGATGCTAGTGTCTTCTACAACTGGGTCACCACCCTAGAGGCCATTTCGAAGCATCGCCAGGATCTCATGTCGTCGCTCATGGCCTTCAATGACCGGGCGATCCGCGACTACTGGCGCACCGAGATGGCCAAGCAGTTCGCTGATAAGCCTCACTCCCCTGACGACGAAGACCTCAACTTTCAAGGCGTCCAGGACGTCTGTCGAAAATTGCACATCCATGCGTCGCCCAGCCAGCTTCGCGCAAAGTTCCATGCAGCTGACACCACCAAGACCGGTCGCCTTAACTACTTTGAGTTTCAAACCTTCGTCGGCTACATGAAGAGGAGAGACGACATTCGTCAAGTATACCTGCAGACGGCGAGGGCTCCCGAGGCCGGCCTCTCGCTGAACGAGTTCTATGACTTCCTGCGCAATGTACAGGGGGAGGATGTTGATGCCGATCTCGCCGGGTGGGAGGCATTGTATCTCAAGTTCACCCGCAAGTTCAAGCCCAAGGACGCGCCATCGGACAATTTTGGCATGAGTGATGCCGCCTTCGCTGCTTATCTCACTTCGACATACAACGTCCCCCTGGCCAAGGAGCCCAAGGAGTATACTCTGGATCGGCCCATGAACGAGTACCTTGTCTCGAGCTCTCACAACACGTACCTCTTGGGAAGACAAGTGGCAGGGTTCTCTAGCGTTGAGGGCTACATCGCTGCCCTCGCACGAGGCTGTCGGTGTGTCGAGGTCGACTGCTGGGATGGAGCTGACGGCCAACCTACCGTAAACCACGGCCGGACGCTAACCTCATCTATCGGTTTCCAGGAAACCATGACGACCATCAACAAGTACGCGTTTGTCAAGACGCGTTACCCGCTCTGGATTTCTCTTGAGGTGCACTGCAACCCGCAACAGCAGGCTATCATGGCACGAATCATCAAGGAGACCTTTGGGGCCCGCCTCGTCACAGAACCCCTAGATCCCACAGCTGACAAGCTTCCTTCTCCTGAGGAGCTTAAGGAGCGTATCCTCATCAAGGTCAAGAAGCCCATGTCGAAGGAGGAGCCAAAACTCCCCGAACCCGGCCGCAGGCGTGGCAACAGCCTCACGTCGCCCTATGCGAAACCTGTTCAACTCGACAACAACGTCATCCCGTCTCAGTCGCTTCCGCAAAGCCCACTCCTCAGCCCAAGCAACTCGTCGCGCCGCCTGGTTAGCAAGAGCCGTGTCAACACCATCACCGAGGGTGAAGTCCAGGACACCATGAGCAGCAGCACGAGCGATAACGACAGCGCAGGCGAGAGGGCACCATCGAAGCGGAATTCACCCAACAAGACGGTCAAGGTCCTCGGCGATCTTGGTGTCTACTGCGCGGGTGTCAAGTTTGGCGGGTTCGACACAGCTGACGCGAAGGAGTACAACCACATTTTTTCCTTCATGGAGTCGAGCTTTGAAAAGCACAGCAGGCCCAAAGAGGCGAAGCAGGCCATGGATCGACACAACATGCGCTACCTGATGCGAGTCTACCCTGATCGATACCGATACCAGTCGACCAACTTTGATCCTCTAGTCTACTGGCGAAGGGGCGTGCAGATGGCCGCCATGAACTGGCAGACATTCGACTTGGGCATGCAACTCAACCAGGCCATGTTCGACAGCGGTACTGATCGGTCCGGATATGTCCTCAAGCCTAGCGAGCTTCGTGAAATCCAAGTGCTCCCCGAAGGCTGGTCCGGCAAACGCGAGCGCAAGGAGGTTACCTTCAGCATCGATGTCGTTTCCGCCCAGCAGCTGATGCGGCCTAACGGCATGGCTGCGTCCAAGACTGTGGACCCCTTTGTTGAGATTGAGGTCTTCCACGCCAACGATAAGAGGAACAAGAAAGAGACGGAACCCGCTCTTTCGGCAGTCTCAGACACGCCACTCAAGTACCGCACCGGCGTGATCCCCGAGAACGGTTTCAACCCCGTCTTCGATGCCAAATGCAACTTCAAGGTGACGACGAAGTACCCAGATCTCATCTTTGTTCGATGGTCTGTCAAGCTGTCGCACAACGGCGAGACATACAACGATAAGCCACCCGTCGCAACGTACACAGCGAAGCTGAGTGGCCTCAAGTCTGGCTACCGCACCCTCCCTCTCTTCGACCACAACGGCGAACAGTATCTTTTCTCGACACTTTTCTGCAAAATCAAGGTTGATCCGATCAACAGCGTCCTCCTGGACTGTGTTGACCCGCAAGTCGACACCAGCGGCAAGCTTCGAGGGCTCGGTCGCACCATCTTCAACCGATCCAATAACATCAGTCCCAAGTCGACCATGGAGAAGTCTAGCTACGACGGCTCCCAGGGGTAAACCCCCCCCCCCTCTGCACGACATTCCAAGTCGGCCGCCTCCACTGTAACAGCACATCTTCACTTCTTTGCACATAAATTTTCCCTCTGAAATTTTGGTGTTCATTTTCTCTTGTTCGACACTCTTACCACACTTCTTCAAGCTCCCCTGCAACGGGCACAGGGGGGCCACGAAACGAAACGGCCGACACACACGCACACCCGAAGAGATTCCCCGTATCAGAGTTCGGATCAGTTCTGCACAATACCCATAAGCATTTACCTCCGGCGTACCAGGATCAGAGACGCACCAATTGTGGCATATGTCTCGAAGTCATTTTTCTTTGTTTGTTTGTTTTCATTCTACGTATCCTTGGGCATTACCAACCTTGACGGTCTTGGCGGGGCAAGGTGCTATTATTCTTTTAGGCTGGGAGAACAGGTAGTCTCTTGGCGCTTTTTTTTTCTGTTTTCTTTGTCAGGATCTCTAGTGAGGGTGAGACGGCGAATGTTGGGCAGCAGGTGCCATGGACTGGGCGGCCCCGGGCATCGGGATGAGTCGAGGACAAGGGACCAGGAAGCATACCGGCCGTGCACCATGCTTAGCAGTGCCTAGCAGACCAGGGAGACATAGATTTGGAGACCATTCGATGCCAGACGAGCGCGGATGAGGACTACCATAGGACCAAAAAGTTTCATATCCTCGCCTGTTTCTCTTCCTTTTCCACTTGTCTGTCTTGGGGCGATTGGAGACAGATGTCAAATGAGTTCCTTCGACGCGTTGGTCTGTGTGGTGTGGAGTCTCGGGGACATTCATGACTGACAATGATGTAGTTTGCACGGATTGCACGGATCGCACGGAGCTTTGTTTCTCTCTTTGTTTCTGGGGTGCTTGGCACATGGCGTAGCACGGGTGGTCTTGGCTCGACACCCTGAGTGGGCTCAGGACTGTGTTCACGAGGCTGGCGGCGCGCGCGCGACGTCCATGATTCTTTTTCTTTCTCAGCATTGCGGGCATTTGGGACACATCAGACGAGCGAGCGAGCGAGCATTGGGCGAGTCGAGAGCAGGGGGGCATTCTGGGGGGCCAAAGCACCTTGAGTGGCTTTCGGGAGCGGGATACTACGACATCAAGTCATCATGATTACATCGCTTTTGGTTGCGAACAGCGCGCGCCGTGTTTCTACTCCCTTTCTCTCGCCCCAAACGTGGCGTGACGTGACATGAGATGATGTGCTTGGGGCGTGTCTGCCTGGCGAACGCACGCCATGAGTACATGTCCCTCTTTCGCCGCCTTCCATCCTCCCAACAGGTCCGCTGTTCAGACGACCAGTCGAATCAGCCCCCGTGGGCCCCTAAATCGCCGTGTCTCTGGTACGGCAAGTTGCGCCACGTCGTACGTGGTCCATCCAGTGGAGGAGGCGGCGCGCCCAAGCTCCCAACAAGTCGCCGGGCGCCTGTGTTTTTTTTTTCCTGTCTCTTCGGTCCTTTCGTTTCTCCTGATGGGGGCGTCGTACACTTTTATTCTACAACGGCGGCCGCACGGAGCTGGAGCCGACTGGCTGGACGTCACTAGTTATTGTGGATGGGCTTGCGTATGGAGCTGAGATGACAAGCGTCTTTGCTCCCTTCTTGCTGCGTTGCTGGCCTTGGGTCTCGCGACTGACGTTTGCGGTTGCGGGGGGCGTGGGCTGTCAGCCTCGTAGCTGGGGCCTTGAGGGGGGGGTCACTACATACGTACCGACGTACGTACCAGGTACGGCAGTGCGGTAGGCGAACCTTGGGGGGCAGTTCAGTTCAGTTCAGTAGTCGCTGTTCGTACAGGATGATGTAGGTACCGCGGGTAGGGACGTGTGGCCTGCGCGTTTTCTCGTGGCAGGTGTAATTTTGGCTCGGGGGCCTGAGGATCGCACGGCGCCGTCTCTGTTTTTTTTTCTTTTAGGGGAGGCTGTTCTTGGGCGGCTTCATCTAGTATACGAGACTACTACGTATACGAGAGTTCCTGCTCTGCCTGGCACGGCTGCGCGGCTCCGGTCTTGGCGGGCATGACGACTATTTTCTGCGTAGCGCTCAGGAATCCGAGGCCCCCCCCCTCCCCCAAGCCAGACCTATTCGCAGAAGAGGAGCGCCGGCCATGGCAGAGCAGGAGGGTTCAGCGAGGCAACTCGATTGGGGGGGGGTGTCTCGTGCATGAGAAGGGATGGGGGCGGGTTGCGATGATTCTTGGGTTGTTTCTTGGTGTGGTCGAATTGAGTTCCGCACATGTCGCACATGTGGGGCTTGGCGACGGCGCACGACAGACTTGCAGTTGAATGCAGGGGTGGATGGATACATGATATGGATACATGATATGGATGCATGATATGGATACACAAACATGATTTACACACACAAATTCATGATCAAAGTGAGTAGCGCGGTGGGGAGATACAGGTT
>NW_021167471.1:0-20287 GCF_003724135.2 Verticillium nonalfalfae | reverse complement strand
AGTTTAGCTTTTATTTCAGCTACTAGAAGGGTTATAAAGCCCTTACTCCCTATAATTAGAATTATAGAACTTATAGATATCTATTATAAAATTACTATAGCGAAGGAGACGCTATAGGTTAGTAAACTAAGATAATAGAGAGGTATAGACTAAAGGGAACTTATAAATAGAGGGTAGCGGAGGGCTAAAGAAGGGAAAGTTAGAAATAAGCTATATAAACGCTAAAAATCGATAATTAAGGCCTCCTACTAAGTTTACGTAAACGACTAAGTAGTAATAGGGTAAAGTACCGCTATAGTACTAGCGAGAGTAACGCGGAGCGCTATACTAGAAGACTACGGAGCGCTATACTAGAAGACTATAGAGCGCTACGCTAGAATACTACGGGGTAAGGCTAGGAACCTATAAGAGGGCTATTATTACGGGGTAAAGCTATTCCTACCGACTCCTAGGGACTAGGAGTCCTAGAGGGGGAGGTTATATTAGGACCCCTATAGAGCCACTAAGGGCCTACTAAGCTAAGGGGCTAGCTAGGGGCTAAGGGTTACGAGAGAACGTATATATAGGCTACGGAGGGCCCCCTAAGCTACGGAGGGCCAGAATTCAGATATATTCCGACCCCCTACCTATATTCTATTTACTACGGACTACGTACGGAAGACCTCTTCACTCTGCTCTAAATAACGCTCTGACAAGGATTGTATGCCTGTATCCTATATTGTCTGTATCCCATGTTCTTTAACGCCAACATCTTTTACTCCTACTAACAGAACAGTCCCAACAGCCGGACGTTCAACCTACGCACGCGGCCACTCAACGGTATACTATATTGGATCGCCCAACTGTTCAGCGGGCTGCTCATGTGGCTTGTGCTTCTTGTGCTTGACGACGCGCGACTAAGACGCAAAGCGAGCACTGGCCGGCTGGGGGGTGCTCTTCGTTACTGGCATGGCCATCTGGGATGCTGGGTACAAGTTTCAGCTGCCGAACGACGGCTGCGCCTGGGCCTCAATGAGGATCTTGGCTACACCGACGGGAGCGTCTGCCTCGGCCCCATGTTCCTGCACTTCTTCTACGGCCCGTACGACTCGAATTAAATCTTCTAGTTTTTACATCATAAAATTCGAACTCGCGAATATCCTTTCAATGTTATGGATCACCGCCTCGGTCGTCTCATCACGTGAATCGTGCGTCCAACCGTCTGTACATGGTGCTGCATTGTCAAGCTTCCACCGCCTTCGAGCTCTCATGACCCATGTTTTCACCGACGTCCCTTACAGAACCGCAACACAGACGTATGCATTGGCCCACATGTTGCGGCAATCCGCGCCGATGGCGGGGTTCCACCTGAATAAGTTCGCGAGGGTAACCTTATACCTCGTCTGAATCGTTGCGCAGGTCTGACCACTCTCGACGTAGTGAAAGTTTTTGCAGCTCTTCGTCATGCCATCCTGAACCGGGCTCGGTGTCTGAACGCCATTTCCAGGGTTCGTAGGGGTCGTGGGCGTATACCCGATGATGTTGACGCATGCATATGCGGTGATCTTGAGCCCTGAGCAGTTACTGAGTGCTTTGGGGTTCCACTTGAGGAACAAATCAACTGGCAGGTTGTATTGCGCGGATACAGTGGAACAGCGCTCGCCCGATATAACGAGGTGGAAACGGTTACAGTTATTGACGATGTCAGGCTGTGTTGGGACTGGCGTGGTAATGCCGTTGCCGGGTGCGGTGGGCGTGTGACCGATGACGCTGACGCACGCATACGCTCCAGCCCATAGGCCAGCACAGTCAGAGCCTGCAGCCGGGTTCCATTTGAGAAAGTCGTCCACCGAGATACCACTACGCACAGCCACAGTAGAGCAAAGGTCGCCTGACTGGATAAAGTAAAACTTATCACAGCTGGTGACCATTTTTGGCTGCGTCGGGGTTGGTGTCGTGATGCCGTTGCCAGGGTTGGTTGGCGTCGGTGTGAAACCTATAACGGATACACACGCGTAGGCATTCCGCTTGAGCCCGGAACAGTTACTGAGCGCTTTGGGGTTCCACTCGAGGAAATTCGCAACAGGAATGCCATACTTGGCGGAGACTGTTGAGCATCTGTCTCCTGACACGATAAGGTGGAACCTGTTGCAGTTGGACACGATATCTGGCTGGATGGGCGTCGGCGTTGTGATTCCGTTGCCAGCGGACGTCGTGGTGGGATTGGGGGCCGTGGACGTCGAGCCGACGACGCCGACACAGGCATAGGTGTCTTCCCAGAGGTTGGTGCATGCGGCGTTGAGGCCGTTCCACGAGACCACTTCGGCGGTGCGGATGAGGTGCGTTTGAGCAATGACGGCGCAGGTGTCGCCGCCCTTGACGAGGTAGAATTTGTTGCAGTTGACGACGATGCCGTTGTGGACGGGCGTAGGGGTCTCGATGCCGTTGCCGGCCGCAGTAGTTGTGGTCGGCACCACAGTTGTGGTAGGAGCCTGAGTGGTGGTCGCAGCAGCCGTGGTCGTGATCCCGGGCTCCGGCTGGCCAAACGCCTCGACACAATAGCTCCTGCCAGTCGCAAGGCCGCTGCAGTCACTCTTCACGGAGGGGTTCTGTCATGCGAGTTGATGTCTTGTCAGCAAGCTTCATCCCGTCATGGCAACTTGGAAGATAAATAATGACTCACCCAGCGGTAAAAGGTCGCGAGGTCGATCCAGTTCTTGTCGAGGATGTCTTGGCAAGAAGTGGAGCCATTGTTGTCCAGCCACCAAGAACAGTACGACGTGGTGTTCTCGTCATATGGCAGGCCTGGCTTGTCGCCGTCCCTGCTGCGGACAGACACGGCGGCAACCGAGGAGAGGCCAGCGACCAAGGCCAGCAGGCCTTTCCACGAAAGGACGGCCATCGTGATGGCCACGTGTGGTGGTATGAGGAAAGGGTGTGATGGGTGAGATGCCGGGAGGAGGAGGAAGGGAACCTAGTGGGAGAGGGAGCTTGACTGACTGACCGAGAGAGGGCTCTGTCGGCTCTGGCTTCCATGAACAAGACTTGAAGCCATTATAAGCTTGTATCGGCTGGGATCTGATCATGACCCGAGCTCAGACCTCGTCTTCTCGTTCTTCTTGGTGGACAGACGACTCTCACCGTCTCCCCTCTCTCCCTCTCTTGCCTCGAGCCCTCATCTCCGGAGATGCAGGACATCATTCACATGACGGGCTGTTCCCGACAGGACCTCGGCCTTGACATGAGAAGCATGGCCGATAGGGCTCCGGCCTATCGTACAACCGAACGGCTAGCTGTCACGGCTCGGCTACATCTGAATCGTGTGGTTTGGTGTTGGCTGAGGGGCCAAAAAATCGACATTCTGCGCTCTTTTCGGCGGCCTCCTCCGTCGCAGTGGATGAGTCCATAGATCAGTATGTTGGGTGCTGTGCCGTGTTGGCGGCGATGGTTGACGTTGTATGCGAAGAGGAGTCGTTTGCCAGCAAGGTAGGTATTCTGCATGCCCCAGGATTCAATCGGAAAATGACTCTCGAGTCGGCAAGATATGCAACCGTGACAAGCTGGATTTGCGGAGGGGCGGAGCGGATGTCCGATGAGCGTTCCTGCCCAGTGTAAATGCGGGGTACTTACATGTAGGTACCTGCCTAATGTACCGGTCCTCTTCTTTAGGCAGGGGCGGCCGGGGAAAGCGACAAGCCACGGCCCGGCCCCTACAATGCTTGGTTCTAGCGCCAATACCCTTCAATGCGGCAGGGGTCGGGATCCATTCCGCATATTTTAGCGCCAACTGAATTTCAACGACGAAGCTTGAGTCACCTGTGTTGCAAGCTTTGCTTTCCGCTCAGGTCACGCAGATCAACTTGGGCATGCAGGGATCCGCTCACTCCAACGTCTTTTACTCTGCTGGATCCGCAGAAGTCCGAATGTACCGCACCGTGTCCTGGTTGGTCGGCGGACACAATGCAGGATCCAGATAGGTGCATCGGAGCACCTCTCGCTTGAATCAACTCTCAACCGGCAACTCTGAGCCGCTCTGGACGGGACCCTGGGAAGTCTTGGCGCGCAACCCACAACCTACCGGCAAGGTCCAACACCGGCCGGAAGGCAGCCAAAAATCCATGCAAGCTTTGGATGTCCATGCGACCCTGGAACGCCTTGGCAGCGCCACGACAGTCTGTCCACGCCAACAGACATCCATCGTTCATGAGCCAACTGCCATTTTCTCAGAACCAATGAAGTAGACGGAGTGCGTGTCGAGGGTCTGCTCGTGATCAGACGATAATCCCTCACCTGTTATACCGCCCAACGGCAGAATCAATGGCCTAAGCATCTGTTGCGCTGGGGACTGGCCCAGCCAGGCATGTCGAGGTCCAGTCAAATTGGCGCTAGCTTGCCGCCGATGCGTTGCGCGACGATGTTCTTTTTTCACCGACCCCGACAGAATGATGTGGACAGACACAGACGGAGGCTGCGCCGACACCCAGTAGAAGTACATCAATACAGGTACCAAGGCCTAGAAGATGTGCTTTGAACAGTAAACTCCCTCTGCTGGGTATTTGATGCTCCTAGCTCTGACGAGTGACGTAGGATGTGATCTTTCGCACGGTGGTAGTAGGAACGCCTGGATCATCGGTATTATTAATCTAGACTCGGCTCCTCCAGTCTCTGGACACAGTCTCCAACGTCTTGAGCGTTATCTCTCCCGATTGGGCCGCTGATGCCCTTGCCTGTAACTTCTCAACGAAGCCATCCATCATGTCAATGCTGTGAGCTCCCTCAGCACACTCGGGGTGCAAAATAATTGGGGAACACACTGCCATGGCCCTTGCCAGGACCTTCGTCGATGCAATTTCATGTAGTCAGAGCCATTGAGCAAGAGCTATTTATTCTCACTTTGCACGTTGCCACCTCCTGCTGTGGCTTGCAGCGCCGCCGCCCGCCGCGCTGTCTTCTTCTTCTTGCTGCTCCGCACGCAGCAGACAACGCACGAGCAGATACAGGAGAAGCTGATGAGGGGAATACCAATGCAAATGAACATGTACAGGGACGCAGGCAGTTGGTTATTATCAACCTCGACGTCCTCGTATCTGTCGTACTTTCCGTCGGGAATGACCTCGCCAGGCGTCCATGTTGGCACCCGCATGCCGCTTGTGATAGAAGGCGGCTGGGGGGTGAGGGTGGGAATGTCAGAGGCCTGCCAGGTGATGGCCAAGGCCCTGTGCACGAGGAGGGTGCTGCCCGTGATAGTGGCGTTGTCCAAGCCCGTATCGGTATTGAGCCTTGATGTCCACCGGCCACAGCCGTCGTTGATGTATGACGCGACGAGTTCATTATGTTCAAAGTTGATGAGGGTGTATCCGCTACATGCTATTGTCAGCCAGGGATCGTTCGATCATGGGGGAGTGAAGGTGCGCACCTGTCGCAGCAGGCGGCCGTGAACCCGGCCGGGGCACCGGCTCTGCCCATGCCGTAGTAGACCCAGCCGCTGGGGCACACGCCAGGGCTAAAACGCATACGGCTCTCGGGGACGACGTCAGCCCAGCCATCAGGGTAGCAGGAAGGGTCGTCGGCGACGAGGACGGCGGCGACACCGTCAATGGAGGACGTATCATGGATACTGGTGGTGGTAAAGCGGGGGCAGCCGGGCGGTGCCACGAAGGGTGTGGTGAGGGCGAGGAGCGCCGTCACTGTCGCGGCGACCGACGGTGAGGTGGACGACATGGCGCTGTGGGTGAGGGAGAATGAAGTGTACGAGGGAGTGGTTTTGGGCTGGAACTCCATGTGGTTGAAAGTGTGAGTGAATAATCGGAGTTGATGGCTAATCGGCGACTTGGGCGCAGCGCCTCTATACCTCTCCTCTATACGGGGGCACATGAGAACTCTAGCCAAATGGATGCATGTGCAGGGGTCGCACGAGACAAATCAGCGTAATGCGTTGGGTGGGCTCGGGAGGAGTGCACCAAAACAGAACGCACGCACGACCATGCAGTCCTGCGGCACAGTATAGGCCTGCAGGGGTCCCAGGTCGTTCAACCCGAGGCTCCCCTCCCTCGAAAGCTCACAGATAGGCGACACCCGACTAATGGCAAGGATGTCATGGTTGGGGTCTTGCGCTTCGGTAGCTAGTTACTCATCGGCCTTGGCAAAGCTCATTCTCGTGCACATCCCATATCGCACAATAGCAGTCCACAGATGGCGTATGAAAGATGCGGAAGGATTCATATTCCTGTTCATGAGGAAAGAGGAGGGAAAAAAAGGAACGACATGAGAGCTCATGCTTCCCATGTCCTCTGGCAATGAAAAGTATGTCTAGGACCTGTCTATAGAGGCAGCATACATAAACCTGCCTGCGACTGCAGATTGACCATGACTGCTGATTGACCGACCGACTGGCTTTCTAAACACCGAGGCCTGTCAAATTGGCGTGGAAGGGCCCCTGGAACTCGGGGTTACGGATGTCCTTGGTGAGCACGGTGCCGTTGCTGAACCTGGTGCCGTTTCTCAAAATCTCCGGCTGGCCTACGTGCAGGGTCGGCGGTGGGTTGTTTATGACCGTGCCGTTGGCGAAGATGATACCGTTCCACGACGACACGAGGGGATTGTCCTGCGCCGGCGCGGCGGCAAAGCGCCCGTTGCTGCTCTTCGTGGGCAGCAGCACGGACCGCCTCTTGTTTATGTCGCAGTTCTCGCTGAGCGTGTACAGGTTCAGGCCGATGGCGAGGGTCTTCAGCTCGCCGCCCAGCTGGTCCCAGCGCTGCTCGTTCATGAGTAGCTGGCCGATGTAGTCGACCATGATGGCATTGGGGAACTGCGTCGGCGTGATTTCCGGGACGCCACGCCAGTAGAGCGCTGGGTTGTTCGGCAGTACCGCGACGGCCTGGATGCTGTACACGAGGGTTGACACTAAAGGGCCCAGCGTGCTGAGCCACTGTGACACGATAAACTTGCTGCGCGATCTCTTCCACCCTTCTACGGCATACTCGGCGACTTCTCTAGTGTCCTCCTTTTCGGACCAAGAGTTTGTCCACGCAAAGTCATCCTTATGATAGATGCCGTCCCCTCGCGAGACGCTTTGGGCTTCGGGTATGTTGCGCAACAAGTGCGCCGTGTCCAGGAAGATCAGAACGCATCCATTCTTGTTGTTGGATTCCATAAAGCTCCCCATGGTGCGTTGTTCGAAGCTGTTGATGTTGCCCGGGTCCACGGGGATGTTAGGGCACCGGTTGTTGATCGACTTTAGCTTGTCGAAGAACTCGTTCTTCTGCTTCGCCTGCCAGTAGATAGGCCCCAAGCTGGGCGTGTTGCGGATACCGATGAGGTACCGGAACTGCAAGATAATGACTTCGCCGGGGTGCTCGGCAGTGAAGCGATTAATATTATCGACCACCTCATCGAACTTCTCGCCCGACCGTCCGATAGGCGCGTCTGCCCTCTCGTCGTTGATATGCGTTGTCCAGAACTCGTAGTCGTCGCAGCACGACGGCGTCACCGCGTGTACCGTCTGCACCCGCAGGTCGAACCACCGCGACCCCATCTGCAGCTGGTCGTACGTGGTGAGCCCCTGCGTCTGCGTGTTTTCAGAAGACGCCCCCGTCAGGATCGCCCCCGAAATCCTGCTCATGCCCGCGTCGTGCGTGGCCGGCATCACTACATGCCGGAGCGGCCGGTCCCAGATGGACTTTTTGATGCCCTTCATCCAGGCACCCGCCCCGTGCGATAGCGATGTGATGAACCCGTAGTCGTAGCTGCCCGTGATCACCAGCGTCACCGGTACCTCCTGCTCAGGGACCTTGTACTCGCGCTGGCCCTGCCCCATGCCGCTCAGGTCAAACACGATACGCCGCGGGTACGTGTCGGGAATGTGCGTCGTCACCCGCACCACGAACTGCTTGCCGGTGTTGCCGATGCTGTAGTAGGCCTCGCCGTTGGTGTCCTTTGGATTGGCGCCGACTCTGCTCGTATACACGGCCACATTCTGCCGTGATTTGCCGGGAGGGATAGATTTCCAGTTAAACTCGTCCATCTGGTATGAGTGCGTCGTGGTCAGCGTGAACGTGTGGGGCGTCAGGTTCACGATGGTGATGTACGTCCGAGTTGTCGTGGTCGCGTGCTCGGGCTCCATCAGGAACCAGCGCATGTACTCGCCGTCGCGATCGGGTCGCTCGTCGCTGAATGTCCTGTCCTCTTTGCGGCACACATCGTCGGGATCTGTGTTGCCGCCGCCGCCATGGTCGTCTCCTCCACTGTCATTCTCGTCCATGAACTCCATCAGATCGACCGCCCAGTCAATCGTGCCGCCAAAATTCAGCTCCTTCGCCCATTTCTCGCGCCTCATCTTGGTTTCCTTTGTCATGTAGCCGACAAAGTCGGCCTTTTCCCGCGTGCCGTAGATCAAGATGTCCGAGTCGGACGCGGTGTCGAAGAGCCTGCGCCTGACGGGGTAATTCTCTGGGTTGTCGGTTTTAATCTGCTCAATCTCCGCGTTGGAGATATATCCCGCCGTCTCTGTGCAGGGGCCCTTGTACGCCTGCGACGAGTCCCTTGTGCCGAGATACGTGCACATGAAGCCTGAACAGCCGGGCGACACCATGCGGAAACTACGGCCGTAGCTGGACACGCCGACGAGCACCTTGCTTGCCGGAACGCCTGCCCTAGTGATCACTCAAGGGACATAGTGTCAGCGAGTCTCACTAGCTGAAGGGACTGGGGGCATTTACTCGAGAGAGCTCCCTCCGTAATAGTCTTGTTTACGTGCGATCGCACGCAGTTGCCTGCAGGACAGCCAGAGGTGGCCCATTTGTTGCCCGTGTCCCACTGACCGTGGAAATCATATCTGGTAGGGGAGTCAGCAGAGCTACCCGGATTCCAGCACCAAGAAGGTCAGAACCCACGTCATATACACAAAGTAGTCCAGGACCTTCGCCATCTCCTCAACGGGATAAGGTTTCAGGTACCAGAAAGAGGCAGGAATAGCCACCGACAGTTCTTTCCCGGTATTGCTCATCCTACGTTTGACGAGCTTCAGGAACTCAAGATAGTTGTTCGCCTCCTCTTTTGTGCCAGGCGGAACGTCTGGAATATCCGTTGCGCCAGGATATTCCCAGTCAAAGTCGAGACCGTCGAGGCCCTCATCATTCATAAAGGCAACGACATTAGTAGCGAACTTGAGGCGGTTCGCGGGCTTGGTTGCATCGCGGAATCGCCACACCGTGTCGGGTTCTGTACTGAAGGCCCAGCCGCCGAACGAGGGGATTTTCTTAACGCTAGACCCGAGCTCGCGGAACTGCTGCCACTGTTCCTTCATGTTCTCGTCGATGGAGATGGAGAAGTCCGGCTTGATGTTGACAAACGCAAAGTGCACGTGGGTCACAGTGCTGAGGTCGATCTGCCTCGCATGCATGCGCAGGCACTTACGGTTTTGGTTCCAACCCTCGAAATAGCCGACCTTGCGGAACTTCTCAGGCGCCTTGTCGTTGCCGATGATGCCCATACCGCAGTTGGACATACATCCAGCCGTCCGTGTTCCCGCGGGACCCGTGCCTTTCGTGCAAAACTCGGCCGTCGTGCCACAGTAGCCCCAAACACTGCAGCAGGACTTGAGGGGACACTGGTTGAGCTCGTTCCACGGCGTGCCGTCCGTCGGCTTGGTCGTGCCGGGAACTTGGGGGCCGCACTGCGTGTCAGGTATGGAGGCGGGGAAAGGAGGCGACCCCGTGCTGAGGCAGATGATCTGCTCGGCCTGCAATGCCCCGCAGCCGGCCCAACCCCAAGTTTTCTTGTTGAAGTTCTCGATCTGCTGCTGCGTTATGCCGAAAGCATCGGCGATGGCCCAGCAGCCGTCGCCGCTACCCACCTTGTACGGTCTACAGGAACCGTCGGCTCCGGGCTGGGGCGTGTCTGAAGAACTTTAAGTTAGAATCATTCGTCATGCTTGTCCATGCAGCAGAATCATCGTGGAAGTGGAGGGACTCACGATCTGGCAGGTCGCCCGCAGTGCAACAGACGTATTGTTTGGGCATGAGAATTTTGTCGCACGTCTTTGGGTTGAACTTTTCAAAATTGGTTAAAGAAATGCCGCAGCGGCTGGCCATTGACGCGCAGCCGTCGCCTTGTGCCACCTGGATGTCGCGACAGAGGGCTCGTTTGTAGGAAGACAGCGTCCCAGCAACAGGTGGGCTGACTGTTGCCGCAGCGGTCGATACCAGAACGCCCAGCTCGACCTCTACCAGCCCTGAGGACGGACCGCTGCCCGTCTGGACGCATTCGCCGTTTGTCCAGGCCTTGACTGCGCTTTGAATCTCGGCCAAGTCGCCTAGAGTGCCGACTGCAATGCCGAGCGCCTTCTGGGCACTCTTGTTAGTCTTGCACAGCTGTAGCATGCGGTCGCCCTTGAACACGCGGCCCCGGAATGTCTGAAGGAAGTCGAGAGCGCTCTCGTGCTGGATATTGGCGCCCGAGTAAAGACCGGCGATGATGTTGCCGGCCTTTGCGAAAAAGATGGTGGTGCCGCATGTAGCGGCGCGGTTGAGATACGACTCAAGCTGGCCGATGGCAGCGTCGAGGTGGTCGGCGGACAGGTCTCGGGCAGAGAGGATGTCGCTCGAACCCGAGGCCTCGGCCTCTAAGATCGTCTTCTCGACATTGGCGCCGCAGTTGTTGGAAGTTGAGAGGACCGAACCGTCCTGTCTGGCTTCAATGGTCGGCTTGGTAACGGACTCGGCTTGGGAACAGGCGCGGACAGGGATCGCAGCGTTCTCACCGCTGAGGTCGTTTTGGACGTTGATGTCGAACAGGAGAGGCTCGTCGCAGTATGACAGGGCCTCGAGGTGGCGGACCCTCGTCCAATTGCTCGGATCAGGGCCGACCTCGCTGCAACGCTGCGGGCAGTTGTCCGGGTATTGGCCGACGGCGTCTTCGTACACCGCATGGACATGGGGCAGCCCGCTGAGCCCGGCGAGGAGCGCGAAAAACGAGTGAGCGATTCCTCCCCTCATGATGAGAAGAATCAATGATTACTGCTTATATCAGTGAGCCCGGCGAGAAGATATCCGTGACGCCAACAAAGGGGGATGTAGAGCCAGAGGACGAATCTGCTTGGGCATCACGGCGTTTCTCTATTTATATACAGATGCCATTTCTTTCGTCCCACAACATGGGGATGCTAGTCCTTAGAGCTGTACCATAATTATCTATTAAATCGGATATAAGCTACTATCTTTGCTCTTCTGTGTAATTACACATAAGAGTCGCGACAAGATTCTTGGTCATGTCACTCGTGGGCTGAGCGGGTCAACTCACGGCGTCTTGAGGCCCTTCGTCCCAGCACGCCTAACGTCTCGCCACCCGGAATCCGCACCCGGGTAACCAAGAGTGGAAGTGATCCCCTCTTGATTCTACATGTGAATAGATCCAGGTACCTTGATCTCGGTCGAGTTTCCTAAAAGAAACAGCCGACATCCATATTACATCACTTGGCCTGCGTCCTGCTGTTGCGTCTAGCACGATGCGCTTGGTCGGACAAGCCAGGGCACATTCACTACACTTGTAGCACCAACAACTGCCATAAAAAGGCTGGATAAGATTGCAGCTGCTTATGGTGCCAAGGCGACGCTCCACGAAGTGGACCGAACCCTTACAACAATGGAGCGCAGCCTGCATGGATAGGAAGGTGTCCAGGTTGGTTCATGTCCCTATAACCAACACAGAAATGTGATAGGCTTAGCTGAGTTACCCCTTACTGCCAAGATTTCGCACTGGCCGCATTGACCAGAATCGACCGGGCCGCATGGCTGTAGGCTGCGCCGCAGAGGTGCACCAACTGCCACAAAGACCCTGAAGGCCTTTGCCGGAATGATCACAGGACCATCCGACTACGAATTCTTGAGCATGCACGGAAAATTGATGCTCACCACAATATCGCGCAGACCGAGGACACGGGGAAATTGTCGACATGGCATATGTTTGCCTGCTGCCCTTTGATTGTCTGGACCGAGCCCCATGTCGCCGCGAATGCTCCGTGAGAGGCCGCGAGCTTGAGCGGGACACCCTGCATACAGATAGTCACAGCTGCTCGTGTATCTTTCTATCAGGGCAAAACGAACCGGGATGTCCCGGAGCAGGTCCTAGTACTGCGTCGAAGCATTTGCCGAGCCTGTACTTGCAACGACCGTCCCAACGACACCTCATGTTATTGCTGTCAGCAAAGTCCGACTAAGCCCTGCCAAAGTATCTTCAACTGGAACGATATCTTTGCGGCTAAATTCGTCAAGTGAAAGAAGGGCTTCTATTTATATTAGATCCAACCGAAGAATAATCGTGGATTATTGAAGCAACCCGACGCCATATGTCATAGTTGGTGAAGAGGTTCTAGCTGTGGGGTAGCTGTTGAAAGCTGCTGAAGGCCTTGAGAATGTCAAAGCTCTCGAGGAAGCCAGTGAGGACCCGAGGACTCGAGGTCGACATGCTCTCCTTCCAATGCTTTAGGTATCACACCACTGCAGACTGTTCTCCCTATGTCTGATAGAAACTTCCTATCCTAGTCTGGCGTCAATGACAGCAGTGGCGCAGCAATGACGGGCCATTATCTAGTATAACTCCTGTGTCTGTTGTGCCAAGGCAATGCATCTTTATTCCATGAGCGTCCCCGCAGCGCTGCAGAGAGTCATGCCATCGTTGCACCAGCCTGCTTGAGCCCTCATACGGCAAATATGAATGGGGGCGTGCAGCACATATGGCACGAGCAACAGCATCAGGGCTCATTCCGGTTGATTGCCACTCTGTGTTGGGACCTCGGGGAGGTGCCCGAAGCAGCCGACAGGTTCTAGAGGGCAACTAGTAGACGGATACTTCATCGGGGTATCGCCTGTGATGCACGTTGGCGGTAAAGTGAGGGGGGAACCGTTGCAACACATGCGTTGGCCGAGGCCTAGATTTCTATCCCCCTGCTTGCCCGACTCGAGTTCAGCTAGTCAACACCATGCACGCCTGTATAGGTAGTTGAATTTCCGTTCAGTAGGTTCGCACTGAATATAAATATGGTCAGACATCACGCAGTACATCGTCGTCATTCATTCCAGCTCACCCATCATCTCTCTCTCGCCTCTTTCTACACGCTTAAAGCTGATAAAATACCCGGCCCCTAAAACAAGTTTCAACGGAGGGACCTAAGCGGAGCGAGCGAGCTACTAAACCGCCGGAAGAACGTTATTACGATCCCTATAGTAATAGCTTATAGGGGCTAGCCCCTAAACCCCCGAGGTCTCGCTACGCTCGTATTATAGATAATATTAAGAAATATTATCTATAATAAAAAACGTATATTATAATTATCTAAAAATATAATAATAGACTATATAGTAGTATTTATATATTAGCGTTAGGGTCTAGCCCTACGTAAATTATTAACTTAGCGAACTCGGGCTACTCGATAAGCTCCTCTTCCTCCTCCACCTCCTCCTACTATTACTACTACTACTATTACTCTTATTACTATTACTATTATTACTATTACTACTCTTATTAGAGCTCGAGGCGTATTATAAATATAGTAGCCTATATACGTTTAATATTAATATTAACGCTAGCCCGCTAAGTATCCGATATCGTCTTAAACTTCTACTTAAGCTACTTAAAGTCTAGAGGGCTAATAGACTAAAGTAGGGCCTTTTATAATGCCCGACTAGGCCGTCACTAGGAAGCTCTAAGCAGAAGCCCCGTATACGACTAAACGTAGAGTACGGATTAAAGGGATTACTTACGTAACCGTAACTAGATTACGATATTTAAAGTAATCCTATTACTAACCTAACTATAATCTACGATAATAGGATTACGATAGTACCCGTAAACTATCTAATATAGACTTACTACTTAATTAACTTAGGATAGGGAAATAGGTATAAAAGGATAGATATTCTTATACTTATAGATATATTCTTTCTCCCGATAATAATTAATCTAAATCTTACTTTATATTTATTATAATAAATATATAATACTTTACGATATTATATCGTCTTAGAGTTATAACCTAAGCTTCTATTAATAATAACCCTAACCCTCTCTAATAGTATTCCCCTTTAAAAGCTATTAGGTCGTAATATTTTAATTACTCTTATTTAGTAAGTTTACTTTATAATACTAAGTAATATTTACTATAGGAATAATATCTACTAATAGTATCGATAATAGTATTAATAACTAAGCTACTATAATCTAGGAGCTTAAAGCTAAGAATAAGTAACTTAGGACCTTAGTATAATAGCTTTAGGGCGGAGGAACGAATATAAAAGCTCTCCCCCTTTAATCCTTTAATAAAAACCCTCGAATACTTTAGTCCTATATTACCTAAGTATAATAATACTATAAAGCTAATAAAAGTAATCTTAAATATTAAAGAGAGAAGGTCGTTAACGTATCCTCCTACCTTAAAAGGGATATACTATACTAATTTAAACCCTTTATTAGAGATTATACTATTTATATTAAGAAAGAGGATATAAAGTAGATTACCTAGGATATCTATATTAGAATAAACGCTTTCGAGGAGGCTATTAAAAGCGCTTTCGGAGATATAGACGAAGAACGTTAAAATAAATGAAAGATCCTCTTACTTAGATAAACCGAGCTTACTACTAAGTATACTACGGAATTTCGACTCTTAGTTACTAAACTCGATTAGACCGAGTCTACCTTTATAGCCCGCTTCTATAAAGGACTTAAGGATATCGTTAAAGACGACCTTATTAGAGAAGATAGACTAAATACTTTAATGGAATATATTACTATAGCTATTAAAATTAATAACCGATAATATAAACGATATATCGAAAAGGGACGTAAGCTTATTATAAGGCTCTAGAATCCCCGGGTCTTTTATTACTATTCTAATTAAGGACGTAAATATTAATACGAGAAACCCTATATTAATATAATTTAAGGATAGATTATTTACTTAAGACTTATAGAATTAGATAATACTTATTATAATAAAGCCCTATCTATTAAGGATATTAAATACTATAATTATAGAAAGAATAGATATATAACTTATAAATACTAATAATTTAAGAAACTATAGAAGCTTATTAATAAATAATAACTTAATTATATTTAATATTAAGATTATATTAATATTAACTAGACTTTCTATTATTAAAATAATTACTTAATTTATAAAGATAATAAGGAATAGAATAAATAGTTCCCCTAAGTATTTATAGGAAAGAGAACCTTAATTATAATAATTATTATTAAAAAGGAAAAACGAATTTAGAAATAAGCTTAGCTGGTAATATCGGAAACTTAAGAAATCGATATAGATAAAGAAAAGGCTTACGAATAAGCCTATCTAGAACCTTAATCTATACTCTATATTAGACTTATAAACGACTAAGAATAAGATATATATATATAAGTAAGCTAAAAAGAGGAGCCCTCTCTAGGATAACTTTAGCTCTACGTCCCTATATAAAAATACGCTATTAATAACCTTAGCGAATTCTACGACCCCTTTATACTTTAGGATAAACTAATCTACTATAGAACTTAATTATAGAAATACTATAAGACGGAGAGTATTAAGGAAACCGTAAAATTAATAATAAAAGACTATCCTATACTCTATTATACTTATATAGAGTACTTTATACTATTCTAGCCTAAGTACGTATATAACGATTACGAATATTACCTCCGAAAGAAGAATATATACTATTTTATACTCTATAATTATTAATATAAACCTTATATAAAAGTAGAATTTTAGAGGCTAAACTATAAATAGATTTTATATATAGATAAGCGAAACTATAGACGATTTACGTTTAAACTAAACCCCGCTTATTATAATAAATACTATCCTATAGATATATAATAGGAAGATTACGATAATGATATATACTTAGCTTACTATATAGTTAAGGCTAGAGATTAAAGGCTTTATTATATAAAGTATATTAAGAAACCCCTTTTCTAAGTATACTATAAAGACGACGAAATCCTCGACCTAAATAGCTTAAATATAATATAATTATTTATAACGCTATTATTTTTAGGAAAAAGTAAGCGTCGGTTATATAGGGATAACGATTAACGAAAGAAGTAAGAGTAATCTACTCTATTAAACGAACCTATAATATAAATTACTTCTATATAAGAATAAACGTAGAAGGGAAATAAATAAGTACGCTATTAAATAGTAGAGCTTAAAGTAATTATATAAGCCCTAAATATATTAATAAAAACTATATTAATTAGAGATATAAAGAGGAACCTTATTAACTTAGTATAGTAAAAGGATAAGTAGTCTTATATAGAAGAGGAATTGTAAATATAGAGATTACGCCCCTCTAAGTATTTATTTCTTATTAGCCTAGCTATATAACTTTTAATATTACTAATATAAGAGGAAAATAAATTATCCTAAATATCCTATAATTTAGAAAATAGAACCCTTAAATTAATTAGATAATTAATTACGTTTAGTAGAGTACGTTAGCCTTTAAGGAATAACTTAAAGACGATCTCTTAAGTAACCTCTAATTAGCCTTTACGATTAAGGATAACTTAGAGGAGGTAACCTTAGAGGAGCTTATAGAAGAATAACGAAATAGATTATAAAACGTATTTAAAGAATACTAATAATATAAAAAAGTCTTTAAGGAAGAAGTCGATATAATATTATTAAAGTATATATATTATAATTATAAGATCCTAATTAAGGAAAGAGAAAGCTTACGATTTAATAAAATTTATAGATTAAATTTATAATAAATAGATATACTTAACGAATATCTTAAAGAGAACCTTAAGAAAAGATATATTTAATTATCGACCTCCTTAATAAGATATCCGATCTTATTTATATTAAAGAAGAATAATAAAGAAAGACTATATATCGATTATTAATAATTAAACGATATTATTATTAAAAACTATTATTTATTACCTTTAATATTAGAATTTTAGGATATATTAATAGGAGTTAATTAATTTATAATACTTAATTTTAAAGGAGCCTATAACTTAATATATATAAAGGACGGAGAAGAATAGAAGATAGCTTTCTAGATATAAAGGGGATACTATAAATACTTAATTATACTTTTCGGGTTAATTAATACCCCTATAACCTTCTAAAATATAATTAATAATATACTATAAGAGTTTCTCGATATCTTTATAATAATATATTTTAATAATATCCTAATCTTCTCGAAGATTAAAGAAGAATATAAGAAATATATTTACTAAGTCCTTTAACGATTATATAAATATAAATTATTAATAGAATTTAAAAAAGCTAAATTCTATATATAGGAAATAGACTTCCTAGGATATATAATTATATTAAGAAAAATCCGAATAGAAAAATCTAAAATAATAATTATTAGAGAATAGCCTATATTAAAGAATATTAAAGACGTTAGAATATTCCTTAATTTTATTAACTTCTATTAACGATTCTTAATAGGATATAATAAAATCGTTAACCCTTTAACGAACTTTATAATTAAAAATATTAAGTTTATATAGAACGATCCCTAAGAAAAAGTATTCTAATAGATTATCGATAATATATTTAGCGAGCCCGTACTTAAGATAATTAACCCCGGAAAATTAATAGAAGTCGAAACGGATACCTCCGATTTCGCTATTAAAGGATAGCTCGGTTAATAGGACGAATAAGGACGATTATACTTAATAGTATTTTTTTCGAAAAAACTATACGGACTAGAACTTAACTATTAAATATATAATAAGGAATTTATAGTAATTATCGAAGTATTTAAAGAATAGAGAACGTACTTCTCTAAAGTATAATACGAAATTAAAGTTTATATAGATTATAAAAACCTTACTTACTTTATAATAAATAAAGACTTTAATAAATAATAGATTAAATAAATAGAATTCCTTTCGGAATTTAACTTTACTATTATCTATTATAAAGGATTAGAAAATAGTAAAGTAAATATTCTAAATAAATACTTAAATTATAAATAAACTACGCCCTTAAATAATAACGCTATCTTTATAAATAATAAAGATAGAAATCTAATCTTATACTACTATATCCTAATTATTATAATATAAATAATACTTAATAAATTATTAATAAATATTATAGAACTTATTAAATAAATCTATAAAGCTAAAGCTTATAGATATTAAAGAGTAGCGAAAACTTTTACGTAATTTAAGAAATATTACGACTTTAAAGGAACTAAATAAGATATTATAATAGTAATTCGTAATTATAACCTCTATAAGAAAAGTAAAATAGAAAGGTATAGACTTTATAGAGAATTTAAAGTATTATTAATATTAATAATAGCCTAGGAGTTAGTTTTACTAAACTTTATTATTAATTTATTATTATTAAAGGAACCCTTAATTAGGACCTTTTATAATAATATCTTAATAATCGTCGATTAACTTACTAAGTACTTTTACTTTCTTCTATATAAAGTAATAGGGACTATAAAAGACCTCGTTTACGTATTCCTTAAGAATATTATCGAATAATATAGACTATTAAAAGAATTAATATTAAATAGAAATAAACTCTTTATTAATAACTTCTAAAAGTTACTTATTATATAATTAAGAGCTAAATATAAATTATTTATAATATTTTACTTATAAATAGATAAATAAATAGAAAGAATAAACTAAATACTAAAATAATACCTCTAATACTATATTAATTATTAATAAGACGACTAAGTTACGCTATTACTTATAGTATAGTTTATATATAATAGCTTACTAAGTAAGTTAATTAAGGAATTACTATTTTACGTTAATTATAAATTTAATTTAATAATTTATATAGAACGCTACGAAGTATTAGATACCCTAAAAGCTATAAATATCGTAATTAATATCCGCGAAATCTAAGAATAAATTAAGCTCGACCTCGAGCTCGTATATATTAAAATAATTATATATATTAATAAAATAAAGATAAAGGGACTATCTTTATAAGAGGGAGGTAGCGTTTACTTTATCTATTAAAATATTAAAACTAAACGATTAAATAATAAATTAGACTTTAAGAAACTAAGATTTTTTAAAATTCTTAAGAAACTCTTAGATATTAATTATTACCTTTTATTATTAAAGAATATAAAAATTTACCCTATCTTTTATATAATACTTTTAAAATTAATACTATTTAATATACCCTTTATAGTAAGCGTAAAGGTAGAAAATATAAACGAATACGAAATCGAAAGAATTATCGATTATAAGTAAATAAATAAATAAAACGAATACTTTATTAAATAGAAAGGCTATAAATATAAAGAAGATATATAGGAATTAATTAAGAACCTAAACTATTTATAGCTATTATAATAATATTACTAGCTCCTAGAAAATTAAGTAACTTTAGGTCGAAAGAGCCTAAAGCGCTTTAATTAATTACCCCGAAACCCTTAACCGTTTATATAGTTATTATAGCCTCCGACTCCTCCTATTCCGTAAAATCTAACTTATTTAGAGACTATAACCCTTAATTTACTATCTTTATACCCTTCTCGTAAAGAGAATATTTCTAAGTATAAAGACGTTTTAGTTAGCTAAAGGCCTCTACTATTTAAGATTAAAGCTCCTCTAAGTACGCCTCCTCGTCTAGCTCCTTCTTATTTAACTTACTTAGCTCTTAGGTTATATATAATACTATAGAAAGGGCGTAAATAGATAACGAGAGAGGATTATAGAAAAATAGAAATTTACGAATATTAATAGGAACCTTAGAATTATTATAAAAACGACTTCGACGAATATATTCGGAATAGCGATTAACGCCCTTAACTATATAATATTTCTAACCCTTCTATTAATAGAAGGAATATAGTATAACGTTATAGCCTCGAAGTTTAATAAAATTAAATTATTTTTATCGCTTTCGAGTAGATAGAGATTTTAGCTTTTTAATATAGCTTAATATCTTATTAATAATATATAGGAAAGAAGATTAAGAAAAACTAAATTCCCTTAGGATACGATACTTACCGAGTACGGGTTATTAGGATATCGACTTAGAGGAGGGGAATTATATAACGCCCGATTAAGCTATTACTAGGAAGCTCTAAGTAGAAGCCCTATATATAACTAAATATAGAGTACGGACTAAAGGGATTATTTATATAACCGTAATTAGATTATAATACTTAAAGTAATCCTATTACTAACTTAACCGTAATCTACGATAATAGGATTACGATAGTACTTATAAGCTATTTAATATAGACTTACTACTTAATTAACTTAGGATAGGGAAATAGGTATAAAAGGATAG
>NW_021167470.1:0-20401 GCF_003724135.2 Verticillium nonalfalfae | reverse complement strand
CTGTTCCTGTCCCGTCCGTCCAGGGTCTTTTTTCCTCTTGCGTGCGTTGCTTGGGGGCATCTCGCTCGAAGCCGCCGCGATGTACCTGCTTTCAATGTGATTCTGGCTTGCAGACAGACCTCGCAAGCCCCCCTCATGCCTCTCGGGCCTCTCGGGCCTCTCGGGCCTCTCGGGCCTCTCGGGCCTCTCGGGCCTCTCGTGCCTCTCTGGCTTTGCAGCTGCTGTTGCAGTTGCATGTGCATCCTGCACTCCCTCCCTCACAGCACGGCCTCTCCGGTCAACTCGTCACCTCATCCCTTCTTCTCCTCTTGTCCTCGCCCGCTCAGGGCACATCATATGCCGCATCATCGGTCGACCTGAGGCGTGAGAAAAGCAACTTGGATGGATGAAAAGACCGGTAAAGCAAAGCCGCCCGTCGTTGGATGCTCCCTCATACCTAGGTAAGGACCATCCCATCAACGCCAGCTTCACTGTCCCCGGATGGCCACCCATTGTCAGCGCTAGCGCATGCATGCCGACCGCTCAACGTGTTTGGCCCCCCTTAGCTTTAACGTCGCCCGCCACGGCCTCGTCTGGATCGACGTCTGCCTGGGTAGCAAGTTTCGGTTCGAGCCGTGGACATCTTTTTTTCGCGTTTCTCATCTTCAGCTCGAAGTCCACGGCTTGATGTGCTTCCCGCCCTTCGAGAAGCCTTCTGATCCAATCCACCAAGATAGATAGCTTGCTCGCTTCCAAGGCCTCGGATCAGAGCACGGCTATTTTCAGGCCCTGCTCCCCTCTGCTTGCCGCTCGTCGAACCCGCCGTCGGTGTTCATACCCTGCTCCTCGACCGGGGTCGAGCCCCCTTCCAATGTCATTCATCCTTGGCGACCAGCCTCGTTCAAGTTTTGACTTTCGACAGGGCCCTTTTGGCGCAACACTCCCCTCCCGTCCAACAGACGGGCCGACGAGACACCAACGACAGGCATGGCTCTCTCGAGCCCGAGCTACATGGTACGTACGACCTTGGCTCACTCATGATCGTTCAACGATGACGCATCTCGGTTTTCTGCCAGGTGAAGTCACTCTGTGCCTGGATGAATCATACCTAGAGCCAAGCGCATCGTTTTCGCTCTCCCCACTCGGACCGCTCCAAGGCCACATCAGGATCTCCTCAGAATGCTTCCCCTTCGGCACAGTTTGCCCTGAACTCCGCGTCGAAATAGGTTGGTTTATATTGCCAGGCCACCCAGATCCAAGCACAAGCTGCGTCACTCAAAGACATTTCAACCCATACACGGACACAAGCACGGCAGAGGACTGTGCTTCGGTGACGTGTTACCAGTGATCGGTCCTTATTATCCCGAGGCGTACAATTGAAGACTGCTCTCGCGCCAGAAAGGAAACTTGCTCTTGCATCGGCTCTTCAAGGAGTCGTAAATGGTAGCAGTGTCTGATTCGTATACTCAGAAGAGCACAACCCCATACGTCATTACCGCGCTGCCGCAAAGCCAATTGCCCTCCCCCGAGCCCACCGCGCCCTGGTGTCCCGAGTATGGAGTCTGACAAGGCTATGGCAATACTACCCTCAGCAGCATGGCTAGCTTATTAGGCTCACATGGCTGCATGTCTTCGGCAATCGGCCAGACGTATACTTTTAGCCTCATTCGTGGAAATTGACGTTGAGTGTGTAAAGTGCCCTCGAGAAGCTACTTCTTCCACCCGCATCCTGGCAACCTGCTGATGGCCGAAACAGCAAGACACCTGCGTGAACAAGGCCGTGGATAATGATCATGACCGGATAATGGACACGAGAAAATCATGACTCCCGCCACCCGATGAACGCGTAGAATTTAAGTTTCCAAATGCCTCACGCGGCAGCCAGCAACAAGCCATGACCAACCACGTATCCAAGGCCGCGGTCGTCAGACAACTGAACACAAAGCTCAGGAAGTAACCCTCGAACGGGCTGCCCTGGCCGAGTAAACGTGTGCAACGTCGCACAGGCAAATGACCGGCGTCAACGCTGTGCGGCCTTGACAGGCGACGACCACTCCTTAACGCTTTAGCGCCAGCACATAAACTCGAACCACGCCCTGACATGCCCGCCGCCACGCGAATGCGAGTCCCGAAATACTTCACTTGGATCGGGACACGCCCCCGTTACCTGGTCTGCTGATGTGAGGGCGGCGGGTTCAAGATCTGAGGTGGCGCATTTTGCTCGTGCATTGAGGCTCGTTATAAGCTTCGCAGCGCGCTTAGTTTGGTCAGCGAAAAGCATAATACGAAGGGCAAGAAGTACGACATATGTAAATGTCGTGTAGTCAAAGGTGTTGTAGTCTATTACTGGATGACACGTAGGTCATGACGGAGGGGACGACCGCCAGAGGCGCCAGGGGTGAATATCCATCACGGAACTATCGACGCAAGAGGATCCACGACAGGGTACGATGACAGTCGTTACTCCGGTCGACAGTCTTTTCGTATTCAGCTGATGCATCTTTCAACACGATATCGGCAGGGGCACTCATTGGAGGCTTTCGACGATCACCGCCGCTGCAATCACCATTCGAATACATACCTTTCATGGAAAAGAACTCGAAAGTTCTCGCAAGCTGGGGAAAGGTGCAAGAGCTTCTATGCATGTCATAGACCCGATTAATATACTAGAACCTCCTTTCATCACTCTCAGTACCTATGCCCGCAAGCGGCATGGTAGAACCGCATAGTCAACGGTATTAAGTGGCCACGTCTGTCGCGGCAGCTTCAGCTTCAGTTTCATGGCCCGAACATAGATCGTATGTACGTTACAACTAACTGCGAAGCGGCACGGGCTTGTGTCTGCCTATACGATGGATATGTGATAATGGCATGCTATGGCGGCTAACGTTACCGTGATCAACTTGACGGAAGGCAAAGGTCCGAATCTCTTGAAGCTTGAGACAAAACGGTGGAGGCATAACTTTGTAGCCAGAACGTGCTCTTGTGACGACGGAATAAAAGCATAGCTAGTTCGTCTTCTACCGTGCTCGTGTTCCGTAGTTCTATTTCCGCCGGAAAAGTATGCTCAATACATCAACTGCCACGCCGTACCATCCTCGCGCCTTCTCGACGGCATTGACAATGTTAACCCACCTCCACACGAACATGTCGGCGTCCGTGTAGTCTTCTGCATAGCATTCCCAGATGGCCTTCTTCTCGGCCTTTCCCTCCAGCGCGGCTGGGCCCTCGCCATCCTGCACGCTGGGCCCGATGACCAGCGCCCGGCCGACGATGGTCTCATCCGCCACGAGCCTCGTCGCGGCGTCGATGACGTCCGGGAACTGTGCGCCGCCCGCGCCGCCTGACAGGAGAACGGCTTCGACAGCGGCGGGAAACATGTTGGAGCCGCTGATGAAGTAGGGGCACACCATGTTCACACGAATGCCATGCTTCCAGGCCGAGCCCCGCAGGCAGCGGAAGAGACCGGTGATGGCATGCTTGGAAATAGTGTACTGCGTCTGCTCGACAAAGGGAACCAGTCCGGCCACAGAGCCCAGGAGCAGGAGGCAGCGATCGCGGCTCTTGTCGACCGTTTGCCAGGTAGCGTTCCTGGCGGCATTGAGCTTGTTGGCACCGCCGTTGCGCGGGAGCCAGAACATGGCGAGGTGGGCCGTGTGCATGGCGGCCGTGATGTTGATGTCGATAGTCGTGGTACTTGGTCTCGTGGGTGCGTCCGGGTCGTCAGCACAGGCCATAGGGTTCTCGAAGTGAGAATTGTCCAAGGGGCGGCTGATGCCGGCGTTGGCAACGACAATGTCTATGCCGCCATGTGGCGACGCGGCGGCTGTGTCCTTGAAGAACGCCACCTGGGAGTCCCAGTTCCCAACATCGCAATGGAAGTAATGGTGTGCGCCTTTTGGATGATCTCTCCTGAGCTCGGCAACAAGATTCTGACCGGCCTCGTCGTTAATATCGCCAACAGCAATATTGGCTCCATTGGAAGCCCATTGGCGAGCGAAAGCAGCCCCTATTCCCAGAGCGGCGCCGGTGATGAGAATCGTCTTGCCGACGAGGCCTGATACATCGTAGGGGGTTGTCGTGTCGACAGGGTCAGAGAGCCGCACGGCTTTGGTCAGGTTGTGAGACCCCATGAGCCTTGACGAGTCTCCTGTTGTGGTGAGCGTGGCTTTGTGAAGTCACGATTGAACCCTGGATTTCATCTTCAGCCAAAATACCCAAGATGTTGAGACCAACAAGGGGGGGGCAGGTCAACAGGCTTACGCAGTTCAACCAATCATAAACCGGCTTGTCTTTATGTTTGCTCCGAAGCGACGAATAGAGAGTCCAGAGGGGATCCCATCCCTTGAATGCAAATATTTGCTTTTGCGCCGTCTGGAACAGCCACCTACCACCCCTCTCAGCCAGCCAACGGACCAAAGATCCGCGGAAACAGCGGTGAGAGTGCTTTCCCCATGGCAGCCTTGGAGGCAAGCTGATCAGACCGAGAGCTCATGATCAATGCACTCATGTAAGATGAAAGAAAAAACGTTGCGGACAGGCGACGAGAAGCCAGCGCAGGTGGTGGGATGCAAGAAACAATAGGGCATATGCACCGTGCACATACTCCAGCAACGAGATGCCGGCAACCCTGGCGCACCTGGGTAGTGTAATTTGACCCCTCATGGACTGACTCGATCCGGCTCAGTCTATCTAGATTAGCAGAGGCAGCAACTGCCACCGGCAGGAAATCTATATGGCACTGGCGAGTGCGTCAGCTCGTCTCGATTCTCTGCCCTGTTCGACGTCCTGCAGCTGCAGCCCCGCGCTCAATGAACAAGTCTCCGAGCGCGTTGCCAATTAACTACGAGGCAAACACTACCTGTCTTCGATACCGCAGCGGCGGTGCGGGGTGAAAGTGAAAGGTCGAATAGCGGATCAGCCGGACTCTGGATTAGAGTCGCTAGGCTGTCTTAATGTATCTCCTCAAGGTGACATCCGGTGTGTGAGTGCATGAGGAGGGTCGCCATTTTAGCGCAGAGGACAGGCCCTTGTTTCCTTTACATCCATTTCGATCTTGGCTTTCTGATGCCATGTTGCCGGGCTGCGAACATGAGTCGCTGGGACAGATGTTGGGCTCGTAGGTCCTGCAATCGAAACCAAGCGCCCCCAAATACTTTGAGTACGACACCTTGATCTGTTTGGCGGGCAGGACGTCCGTGGTAGATTGACATGCTGGAGCGGGCCGACGCTCTGTTAGAGTCGTGGCTGGAAGGTACATGCCAGCTCAGCCAGACTCACTCCAGTATCTTTTGGCACTGGCCTTGCATGGTTCGTCACGTCTCATAGACATTTGACAGTTTCGTCAGGTGATGCTTTGGACAGAGTGTTGTCGCCGCGTGACGAAACGACATCGCCAAAAGGAAGGCATCGTCGTTGTGGTTGGTACTTGACAGCGATTTTTTTGGTTTTTTTTGGGTTGAAATTGACGAAATGCGACACAACTGGAAGAACAAGAACAGGAAAAAAGCACCATGACAGTCGTCTCGCGAACGGCTGCTTCTACAACCTCGCGAATCTCGCTTGTGCTGGGAGGTCGTCACGCTTTGAAAAGGCCGTTGACGAAACCTTCGTGACAAAGTGATCGCCAGTCCCCCAAGTGCCAAGCTTCGCGTGTAGGTCAGTTAGCGCCCATGCTCCAGCCAACAGGCGTACCGCCTGGGGGTACGAGAGTGAAAGTAAGTCGAAGAATCTGGGCTGAGCTACGATTGCTGGGCTGCTGGCAGATGTCGAGAGTGGATTAAAACGCACTGATGGCGCGCTGAGCAATCGGCCGACCCATATATGCGGGCGTTCAGGGGGTACCCCTGCGCGGAGACCCGGCAAACAATACTTGGATCGTGACCTCAGCCCCGATCGCAACCGCAAGTAGCAATGAATGACAGGGCAGTGGTGCAAAGTGACAAGTCGTCGAGCGAAAGATGTGTGCGATCAAGCGGATGTACGAGCTCCTTGCATATCCTTGCATGTCCACTGGCTTGCTGCTGCCCTCGTCATGGCACACAAGGAGGAGAATATCAATCGTGGCAGGAATCGTTGCACGCGCTTGCACGCGACAGGCTGTGAACAGCAGTTGGCAAAGCGTTCAGTGCCCGCTACCGATGCGCGAGCAAAGCAGTGTAAGTCGAGTCCCGCGAAGCATCTGACGAGGCCGGCTTCGGAGCCTGGCAGAGAACTAGGTTGATCATGTCCGAGAATCAAGGGAAGTGGTAGGCCATGATTCGCGACTGCTTGCGGACAGAGCTGTGGGAAAGCGGGACATGAGGACTCAAGGCTTTGGATCTGGTCGCGACGTAGCGCTCTCCACAAGGCATGCCATCGAGGTCGCGGGGCTTTGAGGCTGCGGACGTTCTCAGAAAGTAAAAAAGACAAAAGCCAGTGGCCGAACCAAAGCTTGGTTCCTTGGCTACGAGGGTCCGTTCGTGCTGATCCACTTAGAAACGGGGAAGCTTTCCGGATAGATCGACGTGAACAGACGAGGTCCAATGGACGACGCGCGTTCGGCCTTCGCTGTGTTAATTAACCCTACCCAATCCCACCATGATCCGGGACCTTGGCGCGCCCAGAAATTCGTGGGCCATCATGGGTGATCTCGGTTTGTCCAGACGGGAGCAGAAGAAAATCGGTCTACTTGCTGTAGACGAGCACATGAACATGGAACGCCCGCATGTGATGAAGCCCTTGGAGTTGGCCAGCAGCTCTGCGACGCGATGAGGACGAGGTTGACCACGGGAAGGAGAAGCAGCAGGCCAAGGTGGATGTTTCGACGAATTAGTCGGGATGCGACGCCGACTGGATGTTGGGCCATGCCAGGCTCACATGCGTACAGGGATGGAGCATGGGATTCGTGACCAAAGCGTGAGCGAGATGTCGATCAACCCGGTCTCGATCGGCATACCTACAGCGACGGGTCCAGCCTTTCCAACGGGGCATGAGGGGCTCTGGCATCCACGCCGGTCAATTTGGTCGAGTGGGCTGGTTGGCGTGGAATTCCATGGGCAAATCGGCAGTGCTGAATGAATACATGGTATGCGGCGAATGTTGGTGTGCCTGGGGACCGAGCAAGCCGGTGGGTTGGGGTGATTGATGGGACGGTTCAACCACGGTCAAAGGAAAGACGGCCGTATCCGTTGCTCGTTTGATACAGAGCGCGGAAATCTTAGGATGTCATAACGAGGTTTCGCATTTACTCTGTGCCTCCGACCAGGTACCCTGTCTGTTCCGAACATGTCCTGGGTAGGAGCGACCAAACATCGACAGCGGGCGACGGAGAGAGAGAGAGGGTGTGAAGCAGGGGCTCCCGGGGGGGGCATGCATCCTGCATTCTGGCTAGCGTTAGCGCCGCACTAGAGATGGCGGCACCTCTTGCTGCGCTGAGTTGCAGTCAAAGAGGGGACATAGGCTCCTGTCGCGCCTTGGGATCCCGTCTCTCTTTCTCGTCACGCCGACGGTGCTCCTCCAATAGGCCTTTGACGCCGGCCTCAGATGCGCCTTCTCAGACCCCTCAATGCTTGAGGCATGGTTCCAGGGGACAAACATGGTGGGCAGGAAGGGATGAAAGGGATGACCGAAGGTACCATGTAGCTCCCATATCAGCCATGCACCTTCCCTCGTAAGGCCGGCCTAACCACGCAGCCACCGTGAGATTCTCAGGGCAGGTTCCCTTTCCTGCCTCTCCCCACCTGCCCCCCCTGGTGACATTGGTAGTCCCGCGCTCTAGACCGCGGCGAAGGGGGAAAGGGGAGGAAGGGGTAGGTGGGCGGATCTTACGCTGCTGACTGCACGTGCTGTTCCCACCCACTGTACCGTAGGCATTCCTGGGGAAATAACGCTGAATGGCTCAAGATCAAGACGGTCGTCGTACCCACGAAACAGAAAAGCTCTGACATGCCCGATGACGGTAATCGGGATGCCAAGGACTGCATGTGTGCATCGTCTTCCGTCACCATTAGCTCAGCACAGGTGGAAACGACACATGTTGGGCGCTGTCATTCAGCGAGAAACCAAGCCAGCACCACCATGACTTGATGTTTGATGTGTCAGGACGCGCCATTCGCCATCCCGCCTCAGGGCTTCATAGCCATCAACCCCGCTGCATTCCTGTCTGACATCTCAGACATGGGCTGGAAGGTCAGGATAGTAGGTAGGTAGGATAGCAGCACCCTTACTATGATCTTGAGATAAGACAGGTCAGGCATCTTGAGTAAGGTAGGTAGTGAGTTGGAGAGCACGGCAGTCATCAGTGGTGCACCCTTCAGTTGCCGCTGTACGAGGGGCGCCTTCAGAGCGCCACGCCACGGGCTGAACGCATGTACTGTATGTGGGTGGCTCTGCACCTCTCCAATCTCAGATCAGTGGCTTTCCACGCGAGCCAAATAACGGATGAGACCCCCAAGACCCTGAGACCCTTGTCTGATGCCGCAAGCACCGTCTGGAGCACTTTCCCCTGTGCCGTGAATTGCGCCGATGGCCGTTTTCTGCAATACCGAGTCACCGCCGGGGCCTGTTTGTCAGGCGGTCCGGTCCAGTGACCTGGGCAGGCACCGGAGGGATATTCAGAGGCCTGATCGACAGCCTCGGGTTCCTTAGGCCTCTTCTTTCCGGGACCATTCGCGAGACGATTTGTTCCTGTCGTGATGTTCTGTGAGATTGTGATGCAGCAGGGGTGGTGGTTACGCCCCTCCCCCTCCCCTTCGTGGACCTGTCCTGCCCTCTCACCGGTCTCACGTCTCGTGCGGTTTGGCCCGTCACTGACAGCCATTTGGGCGCATGGCAACCCAGAACAGGCCACCCATTGTCGGTCACTGCAGGGCTTCAGTGTCGTCTCGGTGGTTCCTGTCCAATCGCCGTCGGCCCGAGGCTCGTCGTCCGCGGCTTCTTCATGGACCATCAATGCCTGCCTGATTCATGACGCTTTCTTGCCGCGAGAGAAGGAAGGAGGAAGTACCAGAATAAAGCGCGAATGCCCCTGCCTCGCGGAGAAAAGGCAGGAAGCAAAGATGGCAAGCAGGACTTTGATGCGACATGGCAGCTGCCTTACTGTGCGGTGGACTTACTCAATGCACTGTCTTCACTATGACTCTTCTTTCTCCCCATGCCGTTTCCTGTACGTTCGACACATTCTCTCTCGAAATTGCATCCGTCAGACTGACCCATGTCTCGGTAACGGAAATATGCTCGAGTCAAAAGCCATCCGAATCAAGCTCGCCAATCTCTGCTGACTTGACGCCCACACGCTGCGACCGTCTCCGAGCATCGTGTTCAGTACCTTGGCTATCTAATCTGGCCTTCATCCTGTCGGCCTCAGCCGTTCGACCAAACAGCGCCCCTATCGCGACGGCCAAGCATCTGTCGAAGGCTCGACGGCGCATCGTGCAGGCTGCCACCCAGAGAAAAGAACGGCCCCCCCATCAGGCATGCTGGCACACGTGCGATCACACATTGTAGAAGACAAGGTTTGCCGCACGCACCCCCTCGGTATCAGAGAAAGGCGACAGGTATGCCCAGTGAACAGAGTCCCGGTTTTGGCTAAGGCTAAGACAGGCAAAGGATTGACGGAGACTCGACACGTCCACCAGCCTGGATTTCCCCGTCTGGCCGTATCCTCTCCTCCGTCACATTCGGTCTCCACCTCACTTCGCGTTGGGCGTGTGCGCATCGCCAAAACCTCCGCTCCAGCAACTTAGCCCCCTGGTAGCACATTCATCACCCTGACGCGACGCGACTGGACAACCTGCAAGAGTTCCTCCAAGAACGGACGGCATCCACTCAGCTTTGCCACCTGGCAGCAAAGGCGATAGAACAGCCTGTTATACCATACCTGTGGATGAGGATCTCGCCCGCTCCCTCGTTCCATATACAGGGGTTCTGCGACTTGATGCGATCACCACCTCATTTGTATACTCCCTTGTCTTGAAGGACACTAATCGGGAACATTGATGACAGCAGCAGCAGCGACATCAGTAGCGTGTCTGGTTGATGCACGGCGTTCCTCACACACTCTCTCTCTGCCTTACGAAAAAATAAATAAAGAGACGTCTCCACGAGGCGGTGGCACCTATCGGAACCGCAATCTTCGGCAGCCGCCGGTTGTTCCATCCTCTCCAGCGTGCACCTTTTCCTCAGAACGAAGAGCAGAAACCATCATCTCTCCCTCCCGTCAGCGCGCCCACACTGCTTCACCTTCTCACAGTGAGTGCACCACTCGTCTTGCCCCCATTGAGCCAGGTCCCGATCCTCCCCACCAGACCTCAGACACCACACAACCCAACCACCAGACTGGCCGCCAGCGAGAGCTGGTACCATACTCTGTCTGTATCCACCCCCGGCCCCTAACGCGAGCCAGATCAGGCACGCCATACCCAAACCGACGGCTTTCTAGGACCAAGACCCGCTGGCCTGGAGTTCCGCCCCTGCGAAGCCGCACATCGCCCACCCGCCCAATACTCCACCGTCACGTCACGCAAGCTCTCTCGTTCGTTGCCATCCGCGTCCGCCGCCTTGAACAACCCATACCCGCGCTCACGCCCGCTCGTCTCGACAATCACCGGCACCGAACGGCCCACGCCTGCGTATGCGCCTGCGCCGATACTCGAGACCTTGAAAGATAGCCTCCGCCACATCATACCCTCCCCAGCTTGCAGCCTGATACCGTCGTGGGCATACCAGAACCCTATTGGGTACCTGGATCATTCAAGCTTCGAGGGGGCCCCGGCAAAGTGGATGTCCCACTAATCCTCTTCAACCTGTCAGCTACACCTACTGCATACTACGCCGGTTCCTGCTCCTGGTGCCCCCATCCCACACACCCCTCTCCCCCCCCGACCCAAACAGACTTTCCTCGAGCATAACCCAGTACTCGGATGGTGCAGTCGAGCTAGAGCCAAAAGACCACCGAGCCAGCCAGCCCGCTTCTCGACCAGGTCCAGGTCCTGGTCCTTGTTTGACGCACCCAAGCAACAAGGCACCCCAAGCCGCCGCACACCATTCTTCTGCTGCCTCCTAGTCTCGCACTTCACACACCTCGCCAGTCGCCCACCCACCCTCTTTCTCTCTCTTCCCCCCAAAGAACACTTTCAAGCCAATACAAAACCTTGCGACAGCTCATCTCGCCCCCCCCATAGCGCCTTCGCTTTCCCCTTCTCCCCCCATCTCACCCGCCCTCACTTCTCCAACACCGCGCCCACTCTCCACATCAAATTTGCGTAGCAGGCTGCATCTCTCACCTTGACCTTCGCATTCTCGGTCCCTGTCACGCTTCACCACACTCCGTTCAGAGACACTCGAGCGCCATCCTCCGCGTCTTGGCCTCAACAATTTGCCTCAACGACACCGTCGCGTCCTCAATCGTTGTGCATCGCCGACATCGCGCGTGCCTGCCACACCAACGCGCAGTCCATTCATCAAGGCGATCTTTTTCTTACTACCTTTCGTGACGGAGAGCAACAAAACCTCGTGCATGACCCGCGACGAAAACGAATGCGCCTCGGACCGGTTTCAACGTATCCTGGCATGAGCTTCACTTGCGCCACTCAATCCTCAACTTTTACTACTCCCACAACAAACGATCTCATCGCCATGGCTGCGCCAGCCTACCTACACCCGTCGCAATCGCTGCGATCGTCAAGCAGCGCACAATCTCCTTTCCCACTGACCATCCCCGCGCACCGCTCCTTCGAGAACGATTCAACCGCTCCGACCGACGGGCCCCCGACTTCAGTCCTCATCCGACGCCTGCCCAAAGATATTGCCATGGAACAGCTTCGTCTCATGGTGGTGTGGTCCAACGAGTTTCAGAAGATAGAACTTGTGCAAGAGTCCGATGACGACGAGTCCGCATCGGCCCTCATGACGTTCAGAACGCCTGCCGGCGCCTCCGAAGCGAAGAAGATGCTGCACGGCAAGCGCAACATGGTCGTGGAGATTTTGGGAACACCACGAGCGTATGGGGGTGAACACGGCACGAGCGCCTCAGGCGCGAGCTCGTCGTCTGCGGCATCCTCGGCCCACGGTTCGCGACAACCGTCTCGCTACAATGGTTCTTTTCCGCATGTCGGCAAGATTTCTCCACCGATGAGCGGCGCGTATGGATCGAGTGAACTACCAAACCCAGAGGACAGCGCTCGCTATCAGAACCTATTTTCGCCCCAGTCCCCTATTGGGAACCATCTCACCGACAGGCCGCGAATCTCAGGCAAGACCCTCATCAACAATGATACTGCCGATGACGACGAGACAGGGGAGCTACTGAAGGACCCAGTCGCATACGCAGAAAATGGTTCTGTCACGTCTCAACGACGCGCCACTGCACCTCAGCTGCCGATTGCGCATCTGGCCAGTCTGTCGCTCAATTCTGGCTCTGGCCCCGGATCTTCCTCGCTGCCTCCCTATGGACACCAGATCATGTCGGGACACCACGCATCCATGTCGCCCACTGGCCTGAATGGCGGAGCTGGACACGGCCTTCACTATCCGATGGTGGCCCCTCAGTACGGGCGTCACAGCAATTTTCCGCCTGTGAACCCAGCTGATCAGAACCCCCCCTGCAATACTCTTTACGTCGGCAACCTCCCCATCGACACGTCGGAGGAAGAGCTCAAGGCCATGTTCTCTAAGCAGCGTGGGTACAAGCGACTCTGTTTCCGCACGAAGCAGAATGGCCCGATGTGTTTTGTTGAGTTCGAAGACGTCACGTTCGCAACCAAGGCGCTGAATGAACTTTACGGTCAGCCGCTTCACAACAGCGTCAAGGGTGGCATTCGACTCAGTTTCTCCAAGAACCCTCTCGGCGTCCGATCAGGCCAGACATCTGGGCAGGGTGCTGCCAACTCCATGGTCGCCATGATGGCAGGGTCCCCCAACGGATTCACAACAGCCAACGGCCCCCCACCAGGGCTCACTGTTCCGCCCGGTCTCAGTTCCGGCCGTTACGGAGGGTCATCGGGCGGTCAATCTTACACTCCCGCAGGCTTCTCGGCGAATGGCACTCTGTCTCATAACCCTTGGAATGGGTACAGCGGACCCATGGCCTCGGGCGGACCGAATGTGAACATGGGTGGGAATGGCTCCACACCCTACATGAGCCCACACATGCTGGGCAGATAGTAGGGTTCATTCCAGTGCATTCTCCGTAGTGAACGGTGGGAACCACTCTGGCTTTTTTTCTTTCTTTTCTTTTGGGCAAGCATGGTGTGGATTGGAAGCATGGTAACGGACGGCATTGGAGTTATCTGAAAGCGATGCGTAGGAAAGCATGGGGGCGACCAAGCCATGACGGTCACTCACAAACCAGCCCAACATGGTGGCGGTTGGCTTACATGTCTGAACAGCTATGGCATGGCCACAGCCATTTGTGGAAAGATGGTCATATCGAGGCGTTGTTTCGAATCCAGTGGACCTGGCACCAATTTTCCCTACTCAACAAAGACGGTGGGCGACACATTTGGCCATCGGGAGGAGTCTGCAATTTTGGCAGAGGGCTCACTATGGCGTTCAGGAGAAGATGTACCTTCCCGGCAGTCCGACACACTTTCACGATTATCCGGTGCACACATTGATTTGGGTCTCTTTCTCGCTGTCTTTTTTTCCTTCCTCCTAGCTTGGGGTTTCTCTTCATGCAACGAGTTTTTGTCATTGGTTCAATCCGGAATTCACGATCTCCCCGGATCGCTGAAGAAGAGGGACACAGCGGGCGCAGACAGGTTCTAGCGCTACTGCAAGCGGTCTCTGCCTTGGTGCGACTTGTGGGCAGTCTCGACAGCAGCAAGAAGTGTGTATCCACGATCAAGCGCTCTCAAAGAAAGCAACACCGCAAGGAAACGATAACCCCTCCACGAGGGGGCAATACACATGGCAAGCGAGGAGCATTGGCGAAGGATTTGGCGCGGGGTCTGAAGACAAAACAACAAATTGTCCGTCGATTGACGGAAGGGTGTGTCCCCATACGAGGTCTCTGTATTCCAGCTTCAACACTCCGATGAGGAGAAATGATACTGGACGAGGCACTGCGCTTTGGGGAGGCACTGCGCTTTGGGGACGACGGACAGGGAACACATGGGAGAGACAAAAAGCGAGGCGGGACCCGGATTCGGCGAATTTCGGACACGTGGGGGGGGGGGCGTAGCGGCTGCGTGCTCGATATGCACTACTTTTTCGTTGATCCCTTCCACCACACTCTCTCACGCATTGTATCAGCGACACAGGGCGAGGCACATGGTCAACGGGTACCGAGGCATCGCATACAAAAGGATCAGCATAAAGATGGGAAAGGCAAGGACGGGAAGGATTTGTCAGGCGAGGCAAAAGATGGGCTCTCTTCTCACTTTCGACTGGATGGCACCGGGAGCAACCGTGCAAGGCATGGGCGTGCTTCGAGCCGGATCAGAAGTGAGGAGGAGCCTCGGGCGTCACTGTTTCTGTTTCTGTTCTCTTTTTCTTTCTTTCTTTCTTGGTATACCTGGCTGTGGTTTCCTTTTCATCTTGCTTTTGCTATTTTCTTCTGGGTTGTTCCCTCTCTAGGCCCGATTTCATCAATCGCTACGCTGGCGTTCTCTGTTTTGTCAAGGCCTGTCGATTTGGGAGCGACTCATTACATACCCCTCGTTTCACTGGTTTTCTATTCTTCCTGCCTTTTTCTCCTCTCCTAGCGACGACGTGGTGGCATTTGATCATTGCTGCTTGACAGGGAGTTTCATAGGAATGCTGAGACGAGCGGGATCCGGGGTTATGGGCAGTAAACTATTGGTACAATACGAAAACACCTTCACTAGAACGCTGGCGAGCTCTGCAGGACCGCGAGGTCTCCCAATGTTCAAGCTATGAAAACGTGACCGACGAAGATGATCTGTTGACTGTCGACTGTAGCCTGATGGGAGCTCGCTGATGAGACGAGGCGTACGTCGAGACAGCCCCGGGCGGGTAGAAACGGGTCCCGCACAGCGCAGGGCTCAGTTTTCGAGGGGCGCTCGGAACGGCACATTGTAGATTTGCATGTGCTCTGACCAGCATGCGCCGCGCCTTCTGCTTTGGTTCTTTTGCATGCCGTCGCTGCAGGGCGCGAGGCGAAAGCAACGCTACGCCGAGTGACAGGTCGGGTGGAGGGGGGGGGGGGGGGGGCGGCCTGTGGAGGGGGTCTCTAGGTAGAGTGAGGGCGACGGTTCTGCGGGCGACACAGCGAGCCTGCGGGCGAGCCAGCCAGCCAGTGAGGCAGCACTGTACGCAACCGAGACGGCGGCACCATGTCGAAAGGGTCGAGCTGCCCGCGTCTCTCTGGGAGAAGAAGGGGGGGCAATGCCGCTCTTCAGTGGTTGGCCCCGGGCCATGGGTGGTGTGCGGCAGATTCTTCACGTTGGAACATTGGGCCGGGACGATAGCTGTGCGACAGGCCTCTGATGTCGCGATTCACGTCACGGGCTGATAGGAAGAAAGAGGAAAAGAAAGGAAGAGACTGATGACGGCTGTTTGTTCACACAAGGATGTGAAGTCGGGGGTTTTTTTTGGGGGGGGGGGCTCTATTTTGGCATGTGCCAAGGTATCGTAGATGTACCGTACGTAGTGTCCTTCCTACTCCACCCTCATGTTCTCCGAGGCGAAGAGGGGAGAGAGAGAGAGAGAGACAGGATGAGAAACGGAGGGAAATGGCCGGGGTGGGTGTCTCGTCTTTTGAATGGGGAGTTGCCACGTTGTGTTATAGGTGGTGATATGCGCAGATGCATAGGGGGGTCTTGGAGGAAAGGGTGTGTGGAAGGTGTAGGCATCACGGTGAGTTTCTGGACAGGTGTGTCTGCCTGTCCGTCAGTTTGACTGCTTGTTTGTCTGCCTGTCCGTCAGTTTGACTGCTTGTTTGTCTGCCTGTCCGTCAGTTTGACTGCCCGTTTGTCTGCCTGTCAGTCGGTTTGTCTGTCTGTCTGTCTTGGTAGCTGGACGCTGGTGGTAGGTGCGGGAGAGGGAACGACGCGCCGGGCCCCCGGGCGAGGAAGGACAGAAGGGTGGGGGGAAGGGCAGAGGTAGAAGAGGCTCTACGCTGTACTGGTATCGAGTATGGTGTGAAGGAAAGGGGGCGCTATAGGATCGTGCTGTCGAAGCGATGCGGGTGGCGGGCCCAGGTAGGGTGGGAGGCTTGGGTCTGGAACACACGGAGCGGGCGGCAGAGAGCGAAGAGGATGCGGCTATCTTCAGTGGCGGTGCCCCCCCGACACAGCTCGAGTGCTCTGAGGCTTCTTGATCTGACGTGCGTCTGAGGGGCGCGTGGCAGGGGGGGGGGAGGGGGTTATGCGGGAGAGAAGCGACGCGGTTCTGTGGTGGATGGTGGAGGGCGTGTGTGTGTGTGTGCATGGGCACGGCTGGTGGGACGGGCCTGACCGAGGCGGGGGACCGGTCTGCGGTACGGTACGACGTGAAGAAGGGTGGAAGGCCTGAGGCTGAGTGGGTGTGGGCAGGATCCGGGCCAAGCGCAAGGTTGGGGGGCCACGGAAGATCACATGCGCCGTGGGCATGCAGAGATGCAGAGATGCAGAGATGCAGAGATGCAGAGATGCAGAGATGGTGACTCGGTGGGTGGGCGGGCCAAGGCGCTGTCAAGTCTTGGGGGTATCACCAGAAGGCGGAGGAAGAAGAAGATGCGATGATGCCAGTGAAGAACGCATGGAGCATGTGCTCTGTATTGGGTTGCAGGCGGCCCTGTCGTGGGAGGGGGGACTCTTCTCTTTGTGTAGCTTAATCATGGGGGAAAGTTGCACAAAGCGGATCATAGGCAAGATCGGTTGTCCGGTTGTCGAGTTGTTCTCATGAGTTGTCGAGTTGTTCTCATGAGTTGTCGAGTTGTTCTCATGAGTTGTCGAGGCTGAAGAGAGGGTCGAGTTTGAAGACGAGAATCCATCCTCATACAACGTTCATATGAAGTTGACGTTGTTTGTTTCGGATGAACCATGCAGCAAGCTGGTCAAAGCACCCCAACAAGGTAGATCCAATGCTCCACCGCCCAGTCCTTGTGCTGCTGGTCCCGTCCTGGTCCCGTCCTGTCCCAGGCGCCTGTCACTCTGATCTCGGCCATGACTCGTGTGTTTCTAAGATCCGACCTGCATCGGCGCTTGCGCACCCAAGAAGGGACCCCACGCCAATCGCAGTGGCGGCACTCATCTGGTGGTTTCCAACACACTCACTCTCCCGTCTCCATCGCCGTGGTCCTCCCTCTTGAATCATCCGCCGCAGCGAATCCCACAATCGCTTCGAGAGCTCTCTTCTCATCATACGTTTGATTATTGGTCGGCTGTTTCGGTTGGCTCGTCAACATTGATGGGCTTGTTGTGCCCTCGTCCTCTGTCACGCCCGGCCGGCCGGATAGTCCGCAACGCACAACCAACCTGCTCAACGCACGCAACAAGCCACAGGCCAGGCCAGCAGCTGAGCCGACATCGCCATGGACGACGACGCCATGCAGACGCTCACCCCACCCCATTCGACCTCGACCTCGACCTCGACCTCGGCCTCAGGGGTCACCAAACCCCCCCTCCGGCCCAAGCCCAAGATGAACAATGCCTGCGAGGCTTGTAGGGCTGCCAAGGTCAAGTGCCAGCCCAGCGTGCACGCCGGCATCTGTCGGAGGTCTGTGGCACCCCGTCGCCTCCTGTCCCCGGCCGTGTGCCGTGCGTGGGCAGCCAGCGCCTGCGAGGCTCCTGCGAGGCTCCTGCGAGGCTCCGCGACTGACAACCACTTTCCAGATGTCTCGAGTTCAAGCGAGAGTGCGTATTCCGGACCGGCCCGCGGACACGGCGTCCCCGCCAGTCCAAACTGTATGTCCCCGTTCCTCGGAACCTGCCCCTCCCCTGCTCGCTGTCCGTCATACGGGATGGACAGGATGGACAGCGAGCAGGGGTACAATGGCCATCGCATGACGGACTGACGACCCCTCCCCAGCAACCAAGACGTGACCCCCCGCCCCCCGCTGCACGCCCCATCCAAGACGTTCAGCATCAACTTTGACATGCCGGCGCCCGAGGAGCCTTCGCCTTCGTCCTTTGCGTCCCTGGCCTCCCGCCACGCCTCCTACATCGAGTCTCTGCTGCCAAAGGACAACGAGCACACGCCCATGTTCGACGATCTCGTGTTTGATGCCATCAGCTCTTTTCACCATCCTGGCGGCATCGCCCTGACGCCTCCTCTCTCTCACTACGGTGCCCACCACGGTGCCCACCACGCCACGCGTCAGATAGCGCACCACGATCCTCATGCTCGTGCCCACGGCGCGGGCTCTCACGGGGTCAGCTCTCACGGGGTCAGCTCTCACGCGGCCAGCTCTCACGCGGCCAGCTCTCACGCGGCCAGCTCCCACGGCTCCAGCTCCCATCACGCCTCCCCACACTCGACCTCGTCCTCCTCCGGCCACAGCCACTCGCCCCATGCCACCGTGTCCATGTCGACCGTCGGTCTGAAGCCGCAGTTCAACCTCGACCTGGCCGCCAGCCTCCTCACCTCGTTCCGTCGCATGCTGCCTCATTTCCCCTGCATCGTGCTCCCCGATGACGCCACCGTCCCCTCGCTGGCCAAGTCACGCCCCTTTGTCCTCCTCGCCATCCTCTCCGTCGCCTCGGGGGCCGCCTCGCTGCAGGGACACACGCTCTACGACGAAGAGTTTCGCAAGGTGCTCGGCCTCAAGTTCGTGGCCGGCGGCGAGCGCTCGCTCGAGCTGCTCCAGGGCCTGCTCATCTACACGGCCTGGTACCCCTTCCACCTGCGGCCCAAGAACAAGCAGGCCTTCCAGTACGTGCGCATGGCCGCCGAGATCGCCCACGACCTCGACCTCGTCGAGCCGCCCCCGGGCGCCATCGTCGACGCCGACGCCGACGCCGCCATCTCGCCCGAGCAGATCGACGGCATGCGCACCTACCTCGCCTGCTTCTACCTCATGTCGAGCTTCCTCGTCACCTGGGTCAAGTTCACGGCCGTCGGCCTCGAGCACACGGCCTGGACGGCCACGTGCTGCGACGTGCTCGAGCGGCGCTCGCCCGTCCCCTCCGACCAGACGCTCGCCTGGTTCGTGCGCTTTGCCCACATCATCGAGACGACGCACAAGCTCGACTACCTCGGCCCCGAGGGCGGCGGCGGCGGCGAGACGAGCCGCGACGAGGCCCGTCTCATGCTGCTCGGCCTCGAGAGCCAGTTCAACGCGTGGAGGGCCCGCATACCCCACGCCCTGCTGTCCCAGAGCCGTGAGTGTCTCCTTTTGTTTTTCGTCTTGTCGGATGCGCGACGTCAGCTGGTGAAGAACCGGCGCCGCAAAAATGACCATGGCCACACTCATGATCCTGATCAGTAATGATCCGATCAGTAATGATCCTGATCAGTAATGAAAACATGCTAACGAACACAGTCGGCCTCTCCATCCTGACCACCTTTACAGACCTCTACCTCCACGCGGCGCCGATCCACCGCTTCGCCCCGCCGCGCACCGGCCCGCGGACGCACCTCCTCAGCGCCGAGGCGCCGCGGCTGCGCTACTGCCTCCCCGTGCTGCGCGCCCTCCTCGACACGCTCGCCGCGCTGCCGGCCGCCGACTTTGCGCCGCTCGCCACGAGCGACTGGGGCAAGATCATCCAGGTGACCATTCTCTCGCTGCGCCTCTCGTTCCCGCTCGCGGCGTGCCCGTCGTGGGACGACGCCGCGGCGCGCGCGGTCCTCGACTTTGGCGGCTTCCTCGACCGGTTCGTCGGCGGTGATGCGGCGGCGGTGGCGAACGCGGCAGGGGCAGGGGCGGGGGCAGCAAGAGGAGGAGGAGGAGGAGGCGCACCAGCAGGAGGAGCACCGGCAGGCGCCGAGGCCCCCAAGATCGACGTGCTCACGGCGAGCAAGCTCGTCTTCGGCATCGTGCGCGTCAAGTACCGCGGCCGGCTGGCCAAGCTCGAGACGCCCGAGACGACGCTGGCGCGCGGCGCGCGCGGGTGTCCCATGCTCGACGGCAGCCTCGACGGGTACTTTCCCGCGTGGGACCCGGACCTGACGGCGCCGGCGCCGGGGGGCCTGTGGCTCGGCGAGTCGCGGCCGTGGGACGCCGGCCTGCTCGACGACGGGGGGTCGTCGGTGCAGGATGTGTGGTCGACCATGACGCTCGAGTGGCCGGCCGAGGGGGATGGCATGGGCGCCGAGATGGGCATGGAGATGTACAATGGCGAGCAGTAGAGGCGGGGTTGGATGTGCTCTTGTATCATCTAGGTGTATACGTTGTGTGTACGAGTAGTGCTGTCGACGGCAGGGCATTGGTGAGGATGAGCAGTGGATGTTCCTGCAACCCCTCTTTCTTAATCCCCTCTTTCTGAATGGAAATTTACAACTCCTGTCACGAACGGCTGTGCCACTTGGCCCCGAGCTTCTTGACTGTTTCTTTTTTTTT
>NW_021167469.1:0-20548 GCF_003724135.2 Verticillium nonalfalfae | reverse complement strand
AACCCTGAGCCTGACGGTGAGAGCGTCAAATGTTAGCCATTACACCAGTTCGGATACTGGTTGTTGAAAGATTGGCTCGCTCCGCAATGTTTATGTTTGCTAACTCATTTCGGGCTGAGCTCCGACAGCGAAGGTTCACTTACATTTTCCCCAGCTTCTGTCAAATAAGGCTCCTTGCAGACCTGTTAGCTGTGGAATAACACACGGAAACAGCAGTAAAACCTGGAGCCTAATGGTAGAAGATTTATGCCATTGGATTTTTTGTAGCCTCGACGAGATTGATTAAAATTTGATGTGCTTTTCCCATGTTCATCAACGAAGAGACACTCTCAGGCAACGCTCACCAACCTTGGACTGAGTCGGGTTGTCAATCCAAACGAGCCATTCTGAAAGGCCACTCCAGATCACCGAGACACGTCATCTCTGTCCCAAGTGTGTTTCGCCATGGCATCGGTGATCGTTCTACAGACTCGACGTTACCCCCTTGTCACATCGGCAACCGGAGAAGCAGGTGGTACTTCTTCCCTAGTATACCAAGTGCAGTCTCGCTGGTTGGTATGTGTGGATTTTGCCGTGTTTGTTGTGAAATTCTGTACCTCGATATCAGCAATTGAGCGTTGTGTCGGACAGTTATTCGTCCCAGCGTCACACTCACACCGAACGCGTCGGTGCTGTCAAGTCCGGTTGGAGTACTTGTTGCTCCTTCCCTCGCCTGTGCCAAGTGAACGATTTCCACATGCACTATATGTTGCTTCCGAATTGGCCGTTTCTATAGCCCTCAACCCGAGACAGCCAAATCGCCTGACGACGTCGCGACTCGAATGATTGGCCGCCACGATCGCTCTTTGGGTCTGGGATGCCACTTTCCCCCAGCTTAACAACATTCAATGATGTGTGACATGGCTCCGATTTTGCAGATGGAGAACGACCAGATCCTGCAAAAGATCAGCCAACCGTTAGTTCCACCAGCTAGGCAACGTTGCACCACCAGTCTCGGGACAGGTGCCTCGATATGGCTGCCGCATTGCAGCCTGCGCTCGTTGTGTCACCACCGAGGCCGAGCATCGCGCAATTTACCAAAGAAATGGAAGTGTTCCGGGCACAAATCATAGACAGACGAACAAGTCTCCTGGGAAGTACCGATTAGACTGGTTGACAGGCTGTTGGCTGTGAACCGTTGCTCTGGGAGCACGTATGCCTGAAGCCGAATGCTTCCAGCAAATCGTGTGGCTCGGCTATCTTTGGTGTAACACCAGTGAGCTTGTCTACTCAAAGATTCTCTGCAGTCTCGATCGGTCAAATACTTAGTCTGGCGCCCAAACTTGAATCACCTCTCACGGGGGGAAGCAGGGCGCATCGCAAAACTCGAGAACCTCGGTCAAGCCACAAAGGACATCGATCCGTTGGTGTACTCGAATGGTATATCAGACAAGTCGGCGGCAGAATCGTAGTTTTGTCCCATTTACCGACAAAGTCGACTCTGACGACACATACTTGGTCCATTGGCTGGGCACATCTTCTCGCAGCTTGAGGTCGGGCTTTGCAAACACCAGAAGGGGCCATCTTCGTCCGATACTTTCCAGTCAGTCTAATTCAGCTGCGACGAGAAGGAACAAAGGGAACCCCAGGTGCGTTGGCCTTGCCTTACTTTTGGTAAGTATCTGACAGGTACTTCGCTTATCAGGATTGCGGCTTCTAGCTCACATCCAAGCAAACGACTGGTATTCAAGTGATCCAGCGCCCTGCCTTCTTGCCTTTTGGCATTCTTAAACCAGGTCCTCTCGCCGAGCAGAAGTTGTTTCCCGTTCTTGATGTAACTCCTTCCTTCATACTCTCTCCCATTCAAACCTCTGCACCTTCCATTTTGCACGCCCCTCGATCTTTGGTCAACCCGGCAGTCACCAGCAAAACAACTCTGGTCGGCATAAAAACCCCAACACTAACCCTTTCCATCTACACAAGCAGAAGAAAGCGCAATTCACCACTCTCAGCATCAGGGATGAGCCGTAGACGCTGCCCCATCACCTCAACATACACAATCTAGGCTTGCCGACTACTGTCTACTGGTGAATAACCCGGTCCTCAAACTTTGTTTGCGGGCGCATTTGACCGCCTGCCTTCACCAGACCACACCGAACGTTCTGCATCATGTCCTTCTTCGCCGGAGATTCGCGCCCCTCTGAGGCTCCTCCACCTCCCCATGGCGGTCTCAAGACGACTGAGATCGGCGTCATTGTCGGGGCCGTCACTGCTGTCGTTCTTTTTATCGCCATCATCTTTGTGCGGCGTATGCATTCCATCAAGAAAGAGCAGCGCCGAGCTCAAGAGGTGAACGATGTCGAGTCTGCCCATCACGCTGGCGAAGCGGCTGAACACAAGGGCGATGCCGATGATCCCTTCAGAAACGATGCTTCCTCGGGTGATAATCTACATCAGCGTCCCAAGCCCATCAGGATGAAGCTTGCCTCCTACCTGCCACGCACAATCATCAAGCGCCTGTTCAAAAGTACGTCGGTAGCTGGGTCCTATTATATCTGGTCATGGTCTGACGTTGATCACAGTCCATCTCGAGACCGATACAGAAATGACTTCACGGCACCACTGAGAGACCTTCTAGGAGGGATACCTCACGCTAAGTAGTTGTGCGTCGTCAGGCCTGCGCGACTGGGCTCACTCGATCTTCCAAGAAGCACAAAAGGTGCGCCGAAAGATACGCCAAAGATATAATTTTTGAACGGGTTAAGGAAATCAGCACAGCTTTTTACGCTATGGCGCCACTATGGTTTGGGAAATATGGCAGGGGATGCGGGTGTTCACTTTTAGTTGGGATTGTTTGCCAATCACTTTGGTCTTGTTTGCGGCCGATGGCCGAGTTTCTGAGGAATATGAGTCGTGGTGCAGCGCTTTCGATTTGTACTTGGTGATTTATTACCGGCTTACAGAACTGCGCCTTAGTAGTTCTTGCAGGGTCTTTCTTCGACGAGTGCAGAGTAATAAACCTACAAGAATCTCTGCTCTCGCATGACTGTGCATCACATGATGAGGAGCACTCCTGTTTGCGCCGTCCTTGAGAATGAACGTCTCGCTGCACGACACCCCAACACAACCAGAAGACGTCATGACCCAGACTGGGCGTGTATCGATTAGGATGAGGTACATATTGTCCATCTATATGAAGGGTAAGCACACCAGTCACGACAACCCTGCCTCAAGCCAACCCCCTTTCCATCAGCCTCAGGTTCTCACAGTGTCCCGTGTACGCATTCTCTCATACTCCGGCATTGCAAACCTAGTCATCCACTCCGAGTGAAGAACTTGCTCAATACTACAACGCTGCTCCGGCTTGTACGCCAGCATAGACCGCAGCATGGCAAACAGGGCTCCCTTCTCGGCCGAACCCATAGTTTGCATCTTGTATCTTCTGCGCCCTTCCTGCAACGCATCCTCAAACTGATGATCGAGTGTATAGACAGGACCATCATCGGCTCAGAGGGGCTCGCCATCTTCGGTAAAGTCCTCGGAGCGCGCATCCCATGTCCCCCACCACTCCTCGGGCAGCTTTCCGAGCGCTTGAACCTGCATCCACGTCACGGTGTCTTCGGTCCCCCAGAAACCCTCGAACAGCGACCGCTGCGCAAGAATGGCCCAAACGGTACACGCGAGGGTCCAGATGTCGCTAGGGAACGACTTTGGCTTCCCTGGCTCGAATCTGTGCTCTGGTGGGCGAGAGTGGACCGGCGTGCAGCACTCGAACCTCGACTCTTGCGACGGGCGGTACAGCTCGCCGAAGTCAGCGAGAACAATGTGGGCGTCCGCCAGCGGCAACTTGTTGATTCTCCCCATCGGGAACCAGATAGGCAAAGTGGCGACGGAGGGGACCCCCGGCGGGATGGGCTTATCGTCGAATGTCTGTACCGGCTCGAGTTCGGGCTCTCCGCAGCGCGACGATAGCTCCTCGTCAGACCAGAGCTGGAATTCCTGCGGCAGTCTGAACAGGACGTTGCCGAGGTGAAGGTCTGGATTACGGTTCAGTCGGTCGAGCAGAGCAGCGGCAGTGCGAATGGATGCTAGCACTCACCACCGTGGACAAAGCCCTTCCCGTGCAGGTATGCAACAGCGAGGATCAGTTGAGCAGCGATCGCACGTGCAACGGGCAGCAGTAGAGGCGCGTAGGACCCCCTGCGCTTTGCTTCGATTACGCTGCATCGTGCAACGTCAGCGACTAGGCATGCATGGCTGCCGTTAGGACCGTCGACGCAAAAAGCGTCAAGAAGCGTGGGTATCATGCCTCGCCCCAAGGCCTCCCCGTCGTTGTCGCTGTCAGCCTTGCTCAGATTCTTCAAGAGTAGCATGGTTTCTGATTCACGCGGGCTCGCTTCCGCCGTGCAGACCTTTACAGCTACTAGTCGCTGGAGAGTATCGTCTCGAGCGAGCCAGACAGTGGAATAGCTGCCGTGGCCCAGCTTGTTCAGCACATGGTATCGACCCCCTAAATTATCACCGATGGCCACGGGGTGGTAGCCGCCGGGACCATATCTGTAAAAAGGTTCAGCACCGTCAATGTCATGGAAAAGAATGTTTGAGTCCGAGCCAGACGCCCCGCTCTCATCGAGGCACTTTTTCGCTGGTCTGCTCGTTGTGTGACATGACGAGGACCAGAATGAGGAGCGGAAGCTCCGATCTCGAGCTGCTGGGGAACGAAATCGAGGCGAGGGGAAAGTTTGACAGCTCCGCAAAGCCAAACTTGCCGGTCTCATCTTCACTGGCAGCTTGTTGCCCGCAGCAAAATTTGTTTATGAGCGTAGATCGGTCAGAGAGTGGCGGAAGAGAGACGCGATCACGTTCTAGATGTGAAGAGGGCAGGCTGCGAGTCAATCGGGCATAGTGAAACGGGTATCCAGGATTACATACGTGAGTACGCTTCCTACTATTGGTCACGTACCCGTGCGTCACTCGCTGTATACGACCGTGTTTGTCCGATGAGGCTATACAGACCTTGCCTTGCGCAGCGCTTCACCTTTTCTGGCTTCATTGGAATAATATAAGGTAGGTACTTATGTATCTCGCCTCGTGCCTATCGAATGGAAAACCATGGAAAAGCGCCTTCCGCCAGTGGGCTGGCCTCAGGGCCCGGGGCCTGGGGCCTGCCTAGCTAGGCTGTACCTTCATCGACGCGCTGCGGCTCGTTATGGTATGACGTAGATTTCGAAGACGGCACCAAATACTTGATGGTTTTCTCTGGATGGCTGGGCCACATGTACTTCGCCGCCACCTTGCCGCGCGCTCAAGCATTGGTATCGACAGGCTCAACAATTTGAGTTGGCGAAGTGTTCTGCCTGGCAGAAAACCTGAAATGGGCCTGGCCAGGATATGTAACGGCTTGACAGGACCGAGTGTCGGAGCAGGAGCCGATGACCATCAGTCGCTAGTCGTGATCTTGCGAACAAGCCTGCTGAAACGACATCTTCGCGTAGGATGCCGACAAAGTCGCCTGGCAGGGCACCGTCTCCTGCACCAGACTGCGACAGGCCGGATTCCTGATCCAAATGCGATGCCAGCGGCGCCAGACCAGAGGGTAGCAACTGGAATGGAAGGCGGGCAAACCAGTGGATAGATGGTGGTTGTAAGTGGCATGCAGAGAAGGTTCGTCACGGCAGGGCAAGCTCGCAGACAATATTAGGCAAAGTGGTGTTTTTCGTCTGACAATCTGTCCCGACCCGTGCAAAACCTGTTCCTGTCCCTCCTCATAATCCATACCCAGAACGCCGGTCAATATGAATATCGCCCAAAAAACCAGTTCTCAGGCCAAAAAAAAGGTCTACGAGTTCACACACACACATACACTCGGCATACATTCGTACCTGAGCGAAAAGCAAGAATCCCCAATGGCAAAGAGCGCATAGGCCAGGCTCAGCGCTGACCGGACCCCTTGGTGCTGTAGCGGCTCTTGAACGCCTGGCTGATGCTGAACCTGCTGCCGATAGCCCCGTCCTGCATCTTGCTGGCGAGAGCCTCCTCCAGAGCTGACTGCGTGACCGAGGCATCTGCAGACCTTTGTCAGTTTGTGTAATTTATATGAGCTGAAGGGAGAGGATGTAGTAAGAAAAAGGAGGGAATAATAAGGTGAGTTGGAGAGTACGGCCTCCACGAACGGGCAGAAATGCAAGCCACGTAAGGAAGAAAGAGAGAGGCCAGAAAAGAAGAGGGAAGACCCCGCACTCACCGTCCAGATCGCTAAAGCTGCTACCCATGCTCGGCGTGCCGTCGCTACCCTCCCGCCGCGAGGGACTCTTCCCGCTCAGCTCCGCCGTCCTCCGAGGCGAAAGCGGGCCCGAGTGGCCCGCGCCCTGCTGCGTCCGAGACCTGTCACCTCCGCTTTGCACAGCAGCCGATCCGGCGGCAAACGCTGGCGAGCTGGTGGCCGATGAGTCTGAAGTTTCAGAGCGGTGCGTCGCCGTGGATATGTGTTTGCCTTTGGCTCTGCGGCGCGCGCCTGAGTCGCCGCGTAGCGTCGAGCCGAGGTCCTGGCTGCTGGGCTGTTGATGCTGTTGCTGCTGTCCGAACGCGGGCTCTGCGTCCGTGTCCGTGTCGTCGTCATCGTCAGCGGCGGCGCCGCCAAAGTCGCCAGCGCCGTCACGGTGGGAGGAGGGTTTATAGTGTGGCGGACGGCGGATGATACGGGACTGAGCTGGCAGCGAGTCGGAGTCGGAGTCGGAATCTGACGCATCGTCGTCGTCGTCGTCTTCGTCATCATCTGCCGAACTGCTGGACTGCTCAGCGCCGCGGCGAGCAACAGGGGCAGCAGCAGCAGCCGTAGTGGTGGACTCGATGGGCAGGGAGGACATGCGGCGGCGCTGGGCTTGCGCGGATGCGAGACGTGGAGATTGCACGGCGGTGCTGTTGGAGGCGTTGCGCGATATGTTGGGGCGCAGGAGAGAGGTCGTGATGGGCGTGCTGGGTCCGCCGCTGTGAGGGAGGGGTGAATCGCGACGAATGGAGAGCGCCGAGGCTGTACGCGCGTGGCCGCTGGCACTGGGATCAGTCTTGACGGCAGCGGCGGCCGTAGCCTTTCGTACTTGGGCTCGCAGCTGGGCTGCGTGTCGATCGGTGAGGTAGGCGACCTGCTGGAGTAGGAAAGCAACGTTGACATCGAATCGTGCCGCTCTGCGTGTCGACGGGTTAGCGTAGGTCGGACATCTGCTAGTCGGGACAAAGGAACCTACAGCTCATTCCCTGGACAGGTGCCGTCAGCGAGTGCACTCAATACAGGCGTGATAGATGTCAACACTTACAGTCAATCTCCGTCTGGGCCGCGCCTGAGATGATGCTCCAAAGCTCGTCATCCTTTACGGCGTCCCAGTGGATCTATCATCCATGCATGAGTACCCAGAAGCCAGTGAAACAGCTCGAGCCTTGCTGCTCGGGATACTCACAGGTGGGGGGTCGGCGAACTTGCCCCGGGAAATGGGCAGCCGTATATACACCGTAAACGTTGGCTCCGCCATCATGAATGCTGATCTGTTGTCATTCTGCACTGTTCGGGCCAGCAGATTTCGAAGAGGGCAGCTCTGCTCTTTGGGTAATGGAGGACGGCAAGTCGTTCGAGTGCTCGCTGCGGCGGATGACGGCAGAGGGAGCTCACCTTATCGGAGCTGCGGAAACCGATAAGACACGAGGCAGTGCAGCAGGGTGCGCTAGGGTCCATGCCGCCGTTTCGGTGACAGCACACCGAGCTAGAGACCGTACGGCTGGCTTTCTTCGCCAATATTCCTTCCGTGCCACGACAACAGGCCACCCCCCTTGAGACAAATCCAAGACAGCCAACCGACAAAAGCATGGTGCTTTCCAGCACCTGACCAAGGTTCCCGACTATGAAAACGGCAACACCAAGACACCTCGTGGGCTTTCGATTCCTCAGCTGAGAAGCAGGCTTGTGCCACGCTAAGCCCCTGATCAATCCACACCACGGAAGCCAGACGTATCGGAGGTACATAGGTCCAGGCCTAGAACTTTCAAGCACATGTCAGGTTACACAGTTGGGTTTTATGCTGAGTTGATCTATATACGTGTACATGAGCTGTGTTCCAAGCCGCTGCACCAGGACAAGGTAGGCTACAGTAGACAAGTTGCGATCGGACCAAATCGATGGTCACCTGTTGCTGGCGGTATCACCCCATGCCCCATTTCAATGAGTGTAAACAGCAAGGATCTAAGACGAGTGACCCCAAGACACTATCCCATCATCCAGACCCGAACGATGCGCGACTACCTGAAGAAAAGAAAACGAACGCCTGATATGCAACCTGACCTGGCCGGCCCATGTAATGCTCCTCCCGTTTGGAGAACACGTCTGGACGGAATGAGTGTTTGGGTACCGAAAAGCTCGATGCAAGATGTAAAATGTGGCATTGTGCCCGTTGTGAAGGATTACTGTATTGTTTTTCTCTTCTTCGCTCGTCCATTTCCAATCGCTCTTAGTTTATCGTGCTTGAGAGCATACTCTTCCTGCTCAACCGATTTGAATCCCGCTGGCCGGCTTCTGACACTGGTGTTGCCCAACCGCTGCCGCCGCTTCCACTTCCTCCACTCATCTCCCGCTGTATGAAGTTGGCATTCTTGTCACCGATCGCTCCGTCGTTCAGCGCTCGCCGGCTGTTCGTCAGGCCCTTCTGCATGGGCACGGGTGTTGGAACCTCGCTGTTCCTTGACGAGTCCAGATCGCTCCCTGACCGCTGGTCGATCGGCCCGCCCTTCTCGTCTACGTCGTCCCGGTTCCGTCGATGCACGAGTGTCATGAGGCCGGCACCTCCGGCCAGGGCACTCCGGAAGTCGAAGAATCGCTCCTTGATCGTCTTGTCCGAAGTCTCGTCCCGGAGGAGCCAGAAGAAGCCAGCAAGTAATGCAACCACCAAGATGATGGTTACGATCGCCGCACCCGCCCTGTCACCTCCCTTGATCGGCGTTGTTCTGTTGGAACCGGGTTCTGACCGCCCAATGTCCTCTCCGCCACCTGCCGCATCGCCAGTACTAGTTCCGCCCGAATTTGCCGTCACAGGGTCAGGCCGTGAGGCTACAATGTTGCTAAGAGCGGCTTGCATAGCCATCATCTGCGGCCCGACACCCTGCAGACCGTCCCACTTGCCCTTCTCGGTCCACTTGAGTCCACACATGCGGCCGTTGTCGCCGCCTACACAAGTCGAGGCGGCGGCGATGGATGAGGCTCGAAGCTTAGGCATGATATAGTCGGTTAGATGCGGCGCCCACTTGGTGGTGGCGGCGAGCCAACGGGTCAGATATGTCTTGAATGATTGCTGGTCATTGTTGCAGAGTTCGACCGTCTCGCAGGCCACTTCTTGCATGATGTCGCGATTGTCGCCGACGAAAAAGACATCCGTGGCGTTGACGAGACTGTCGAGCCTTTCCTTCCATTCGTCTGAGCCGGTGAAGTTGTACATAGCAGAGGCGCCATTGATGAAAACGCCGACGTTGTAGGACCATTGGTACGGCACAATGTTGGTACAGTTGGTCGGAATGTGAGCACCGTCAAACACGGAGTAGTTGTCGTCGATAAAGCCCACGGCCTTGGTCCAATCCCACGTTCGCTCGGCCCAATCAGCATAAGATGAGTTGCCTGTGTAAAGAGCAAGGCGAGCGGCGAGTGCGAAGAAACAGCCCTGCGAAATGGTGTTTTTGTAGTCGAATCCCTTGTTCCAGTTGAAGATTTGCCATCTTAGGCCACCGCCACAGTGGCCCGGGTCCCAGCGTGCGGCCTGGGTGTTGAAGACGGCCTGGGCGAGGCCGAGGTAGCCAGGCTGGTCCTCGGGAGGATCGGGAAATCGCTGTTCGGCGGCGGACATGACGGCGAGTCCCCAGAAGCCTTGGTCGTCGTTTCCTTCAGTGAGTGTCTGGTTGTCGGGCATGTAGTCGTTGAACTCTCCGACCTGATGCATGAGTGCCTGCACCACCTTATCGTTCCATGTGTCGTCACCCGTGTAGTACCAGTAGTCAATCATGGTGCCCATGAGCGCACCAGCCTCCCACCCTGCAAACAAGAAAAACGCTGTTAGAATTGTGACCAAGGAGACATGCACAGTCGCGGCAACCTACAGTAGTACGGCGGGTCGGGCAGCAAGCCTGGTGTCTGTCCGGGCTCATCGCCACGATAGATCTCCATCGTGTCCTCTGCTATTGACCTCGCAATTGTCTTGACGGAATCTATCCATTGTCAGCAGACGACGACAAAGCAATGACGACGATAGTGGTTAACACTCACCTTCGGAATCAGGATCCAGGTCATAAGCGGATGAGACGCGGGTGAGGGCGAATAGAACGATTGTGAAGACCCGGCCAAGTTGGCCAATTGGTCTGCCCCGCAATGCCGTCATGATGTCTGGATGTGAGGAGTGCGCAGGTGTTTGTGTGTAAGACAGACAGAGAGCGAGATGTCTGCAGGAGGGCGCAGTAGGGCCGATAAATTAAGAGGGATTGGGGTCGAGCGAGGCCCTCGGCGACGACGATATTACAACTGCATAGAGAAACGAGAGACTATGTTGAGGGAAGGAGAAGGGGGGGGAGGGGGGAAGGAAAAGAGACCGTGGCGGCGAGGCGTGTTAGGAGGGGGATGGAGGTGAGAGATCGAAGATCAAGAAGAACGAACGAGCGGCCGGACAGGAACAAGACGAACGACGCATGAGGTGTTATTAGAATCCGGGGGTGTGGTGGCACCCCAAGCTAGAAACCAGAAAAGAATGACCAACTCGCAGCGCCGGTGCGACCGTGTTGGCCGGGGTGTGTCTAATGGAGCTGGCGGCGACAGGTGGGAATGGTCGCTATGCAGGCCCCCAGCTTACTGACTCTGCGTTTTCGCTGGGCGCTGACCTGTTCGTGTGCGGCTAGGTAAGGTCGCCAAGACGGGGCTGCGTACGAGCACAATAGCCACCCTGGACCCGGATGGGCGGAGTTGCGCGGTCGGTTCGTGTTGTCCCCCCTTGTCGATCGATGATGGAGTGACGAGCAGATGGGCAAACAGTTCCCGCTCTCGTCTTTGGGCCGTGTTAATGATGGTCCCAGAATTGGAGCCCTTAGCCTTGGTGCAAGGTGGAAGAGGCGCCGGACCGGCTACTGCTGGCCGCCGTTCGAGTCAAGTGGATAGCTAACCAGTGGGTTCTGATGCTGGTGCTGGTGCTGGTGCTTGACGGGCTGGAATCTAACTAAACCAGGTGGGGATGAGGAGCTTTCTCGCTTTCCAGGCCAGGGGATGATGGCCTTTCTGGGTGTCCTTGGAAATCCCAGGTGGTGTGGGTTGTGTTGTTGGGCTTTGCCAATGGGGCAGTACCCGTGAGGGAAAGCGTCGACCTAAGCTCAAAGCGTGCAGCAAGAATACGAGCTAGAAGCACCGGAGTGTCGGGCGGAGGCGGCTCGGCAGCTCCAGGCAGCGACTTTAGGGGCAGGATCAATGACCAAACGACCCCACCACATACGACGCCGAATGGACGTGATTTGGGATCAGGGAAAGCGCTTTGGAATGAGCGATAATGGGGTCATAGCAAAACAGAGGAGTTGAAGCAACGGCCGCCAATCTGCACAGGATTGCCCCTTCTTGGAGCGAGTGCTGCCCTTTCCCAGAAAAATCTAAACAAAGGAACACCTGTCGATGAGACGGAGGACAGGACTTTGGACTGGGACACCTCTCGAGGACTGTTTTGTTTATTACCTGCCTATGTGCCCAACTTGAGGGGGAAAATCACGACAGGACTTGGGTACTACCGCTTCTGGATAGGATTCCATCGTTTTGGGAATCAGCGAGAAGGAGCATGGGGCATTAGGGGTTCAGGGAAGGCTAGAGGGAACAGCGTGGTTGCGGCAGCGGCAGCGCCATCGGAAGGAATACGAACGACTGTAATTACGGTGCTGACGTAGCGAATGCCTGTGGAGGGGGGGTGGGAAGGTACGATCGGGTCCGTGGAAGTCCACCCGACAACGGTCCAAAGAGGACGTGACTCTGGGGAAAGAAAGCAAGCGTGAGCCCTGTACGAACATTGTCTTCGCCTGGACACACACATGAGCGCAGCCAAGTCAGCAGTGGCTTTCTCTACATGCGCTGGCCGGCAAGCAGCGGTTGCGACCACGGACGATCGCGAGGAGCGGGAAGTCTGTGCCAGGTTCGGAGTGGCGCTTGACGTTCACGGCGGTCCCGCGAAATTCTCCCTCCTGTACCATGTGGTCTGTTGATCCAGCCGCTGTCCATCCGCCAATAGGTCTTCCCAGCAGCAATACTGACTGTGAAGTCGAATTCGTCATGTAAGTCCTTCGTTGTCTTCAGATCTGTCTCAGTTGCGTGCTGCAGTCATGCTGCAAGCGGGTTATGGGGGATGGGGGAGGACTTCAGGAACAGGGAGGCGAGAATGTAAGAAGCGGCATGCCAGATTTAGCAATTGCTGAAAGGCCATCTAGATTCCTGATTCAAAGGTCGATAAGCCACCCTTGAATGAAGATTAGCTACTACTGCTGCCTTTGACAGCCGACACGGACCTAACAGGAGCAATAAAGGTTGCATGACCACGTCATGGGCTCTGGTTCAGGCAGGTAGGTACCTTGCGAAAGAGACCACACGCATCATGCGCGAGCCAGGCTCGAAAAGATTAGATGGAGGCGCAGTACCCACGTGACTCTCGCACCCAGCCACCTAGGGGTACGTATCCCCTTACATAGGCACGGGAAACAGGGACAGCAACCGTGGCCGTGCAACACCTCAGGCTGTGTTTCGGGCCTGTCGCCTCTTGGTTTGAGCGTCTCACCCAGCTGTTCCGCCCGTTCCCCCAACCATCTTCTTGCAACTCCTCGTCTCCATCTCCCTTCCTGCCACCTTCACCTCTATCCGTCAAAACGAATCGTCAATCCCGCACTCACCTCCACACAACCGCAACAATCAGTCTACATCAGTAAACGCTTGATTGTGACTCCCCGAAAACACTCGCGCCTTTCTCTCAAACCATCTTGCCCGACAGGCTTGCGTCTTCAATCGAGATCACCCCAGCGACTACACACCCAACCACCACCATGCCCGAGGACGCCCCCTACGACCCCTACATCCCCAGCGGCCAGGCTGGCGCTGCGTCTCATGGAGCCGAGTCACAGCAGGGCGGCAATGCGCGCACCCAGGCGCTGCAAGCGGTAAGTTGCTCTCGCATTTCCTTGAGTGACGTCGTCGGTGGATTTTATTCTGGCCTCCTCCGCGGCAACGAATCGTCCAACGGGCGACCGACGACCCTGCTTTGCGATTTGCCCGGACGATACGGCGCTTGCTCACTTGCGACGAATGAAATGGCAATCCTCCGGCGCGTCCGCCTCGCAGCGCAGCATGTTTGCTTCTGCAAAACCACCATGGGAGCTTCGAAGCTCGTCCCCCCAACCACCGAGTGGTGCGGCTTGGCAGAAGACCCTGCGTCCCATGACGACGCGTTCCAGTTTCCCAGCAACGAACATCTTCACCCCCCATGGCGACCATGACCACCTTTCGCAGAATTATTTCAAGCATCGTCGCCAGTCTTCATGTCAATTCAGAATGCCATTTCACGTCGCTGTACCAAGAGTTTGATGATCATGGCTGACGTGTTCCTATTTTTAGCAAATCGACGACACTGTCGGCGTCATGAGGGATAACATCAACAAGGTGTCCCAACGTGGCGAGCGTCTCGATGCGCTGCAAGACAAGACGGACAACCTGGCCGTGTCAGCCCAGGGCTTCCGCCGCGGTGCCAATCGCGTTCGCAAGCAGATGTGGTGGAAGGATATGAAGATGCGCATGTGCCTCATCGTCGGTGTCATCATTCTTCTCCTCATCATCATCATTCCTACTGGTACGTGAAATGTACTCTCCCGTGCTTCTGGAAGCAGTCAACTGACACTGTTCTCCTCACAGTCATTGCGACCAAATAAGCTGCCTTGCCCAGGTTGCGGTTCTCTCTTGAGGGGGATTGCAAAGCTTCTCACGACACGATTACGACACGGCCGATCCACCTCGCGACCTCCGAGCTAGGCGGAGACACCAGCGCTCGGTGGAGGAATTGGAAACGGAGGCGCAGATGCAGGTGGCTGGCCACGCCACAGTGAAGGGAACGAGACTTGTTTTTTTTTTTGAGCGACACAGTTTGTGTTTGTCTGAGTACCAACACGTTGTCTTTAGTGGCGATCCTATAGTGCATGGCTCTCGTAAGAGATGCAGACGAGACTAAGAGCTAGGTGTCTGCTATCTCATGACCAACGAGGGCTATGACTTCGGGACCACCCGAATGTGTATGAATGGTGACGGCGTTCCTCCGACTAAGTACATGTACCTTTGACCGCGAAATGTTTCCTCTGCTGAAGTGCTGAAGTGTTGTACGAGACGGGGTCGAATTGTGTGCAACCGTGGCTCCGAGGGTGCGGGTGGTTGTGACTGCTCGTGAGCACTCGTTATCACTCGCCGTACTCCGTCTGTGTCAGATTGATCACAAGTGAAGTACACTTTGAGGTAGGCATATTTATATGGCGTATGGGTCGCCGCAACCCACAGATTTCAGAGGACCCGTCATCGTGCCTTATCAGATCGTTGAGCCAGCCAGTGTTGTCGGTGATCCGAGGTGATCCGAGCAACTACTAGGGTGGGCTCCTCTCCTGTCCCACATTCAGTCGTCCACACCCGGGATATCTTCTGGCTGTTCAGGTCGTGGGACAATCTACGCAATGAGGCATTCCAGGTCTGCAAGGCACGCTGTTTAGCTTTCCTTCTTGTTTTTCTTCTCATGGAAAAATCAATCAGATGCACCTGGAGCTTGTCGACATGCCATTGCGAAGTGCAAGCTGCTACAGTCCATGTACGAGACCGCCCGCCCTACAAGAATCAAGCGAGCTAGGCGTCCTGGGTCCTGCGACCACTTACTGGTAAGCGTTCAAGCGTCTGCCTTTCTGGGTGTCACTTGGGCGCGTATCATTCCCACTTGAATCCAATGTTCAACTTGATTGCCGTATCAGTCCCTCCTCCTTCAGGGAACCGAGCCGTTGACGATTCGAGCTTGATGCTGCGATGCGTGGTGGAGACTTGGCGAGCCGAAAGGAGACCAGGATACTGCGGCCATGATAGCCTCTTCCTGGCCTGGTTATGCTAGCATGTGAGTTCATTGAGCAGAATGCACCACTGCAGCGATAAGAGGTTGGAAGGCGTGCGTGGGGCAGGCATGCAAAAGCGGTGAGGCTATCGGATTGGCCGGCATCGGGCAAGCGCATCCCACTTGAAGCGGTTTCGGTCAGTTTTTTCCTTCCTGCTGCCAGTGTCAGTGGTCCTGGCCTGTACCTGCTGGTGGTGAGAGCCCAATTGCCGGCTATGACTCCACTGGCCAATTGGTGCCCCTCACTCTCCTCCAAGGCACAAACTCGCAGGGACCACCCACAGCATCATACCTTGCCTGCCCGGGTAAGGTAGATAGATACCCTGCACTGACATCGATCAACACTACTGGGGGGGTCTCTAATCGTCTTCTTTCTACACCCACATCTGCTCTTCCGGGTCTCTTCTCTCGCCGAATGCCCTTTGCCCACTTCCATTCGGAACGCCTCGCTCTGTCCTGTTTGACCAAGCATTGATCCGACCGGTGCTATAAGCCAGGGAGAGACAATTGCTGAATCCTGTTATCTACGACCCGACGTATCTCGTGTGATTCATATCTAGGCCACTCGGTAGGTAACATACCTTCCCCAAGGATGCGCTTTGTCTTCCCACCCATTGCACCCGACCAGCAGCCCATTGAATCACTGTTTCACGATCGTTCGGTTTACTGATTCTTCTCGCCAGTCACGATGTTCTCAGCAGGTTCTGCCATTATTAGGGCCGGCGCCCGCCGAGCCGTACCTCGGATCCGACACCGACAAACCCTTCCAGGCCTCGCCCACGGCAACCAGGCCCTCTCCCTCGCCGGTGTCCGCGCTCTGTCGACCACTGAGATCCAGAACAAGCAAGCCACCAGCGACCGCACCCGTGCTATCATTATTAGGACGCTGAGCCAGATCGGCAGCCGACGTGAGGGACAGCAATACCTCTCGTACTTTACGTCCGTCTCTTCGCAAAAGTTCGCCGTCATCAAGGTCGGCGGTGCTATTCTTACCGACTACCTCGATGAGCTCTGCGAGAACATTGCCTTCCTGTACGAGGTCGGCCTGTATCCCGTCATTGTTCATGGCGCCGGTCCCCAGCTCAACCGCCTTCTCGAGGAGGCTGGTGTCGAGCCCGAGTTTGAGGAGGGCATTCGCGTCACCAACCCTAAGACTTTGACCGTTGCTCGCAAGCTCTTCCTCGAGGAGAACATGAAGCTGGTCGAGAAACTCGAGAGCCTCGGCGTCCGCACTCGCCCTCTGACCTGGACCCTGACCGCCGACTACCTCGATAAGGAGAAGTGGAATCTTGTTGGCAAGATCACCGAGGTCAAGAAGGAGCCCATTGAGCAAGCCATTTCGCACGGCTACGTGCCTATCCTGACCTCCATGGCGGAGACCCCCGAGGGCCAGATCCTCAACGTCAATGCCGACGTTGCTGCGGCCGAGCTCGCCAGGGCGCTCGAACCGCTGAAGGTTGTCTACCTCTCTGAGAAGGGCGGCCTCTTCAACGGCGAGTCGGGTGACAAGATCTCGCACATCAACCTGGATGAGGAGTATGACTACCTCATGTCTCAGTCATGGTGCCGTTACGGAACGCGCCTCAAGATCAAGGAGATCAAGGAGCTGCTGGAGACCTTGCCCCGCACCTCGAGCGTCGCCATCATCCACCCCAGCGACCTGCAGAAGGAGCTCTTCACCGATTCCGGCGCCGGTACTCTGATCCGCAGGGGCGACAAGATTGAGGTTGCCGACAGCATCTCGCAGATCAGCGATCTCGCCAAGGTTAAGGAGTGTCTCATCCGGGACCGTGAGGGCATGGATGCCGAGGCTACCGTCGATCGGTACATCGACTTCTTGAAGGACACCCCTTTCAAGGCGTACTACGATGAGCCTTACAACTGCATGGCCATTGTCCTGCCTCCCGGCAAGGATCGTTCGCACGCCACTCTGGCCACCCTGTCGGTAACCAAGGAGGGCTGGCTCAGCAATGTGACCGAGAATGTGTTCAACGCTATCAAGAAGGATCACCCCAAGATGGTTTGGACTGTCAGCGAGGAGGACGAGAACCTCACTTGGTTCTTCGGCAAGTGCGACGGCAGCTTCGTCAACAAGGGCGACGTTCTCTTCTGGTACGGTGTCGACGACTTCCAGGAGCTCGGCGCGTTGACGGAAGAGTTCAACGCTGTTGGCCGGGCCATGCTGGGCGACTCGAACCTCGAGTCCCGCCTGCGCCGCGCCGCGCAAACGTCCAACAGTAACCTGGCGTCGCACGCTGCGTCGTCTCGTTAAAGCCCTTGCCATGGTCTGCAGACAGCAGTGGCCACCATCGCTGCGGGTTTTGGGGCTGAAGCATCGGTCAGGCGCACTGATAGCACGACTGTGGAGCCCAGACCACCCAAAGCTGGATGAACGCCTTCAACAATGTGTTCCCATGCGTGCCGGGCCCACGACCGACCTGGGGCTATACAGAGGAAGACATCGGAGGACAGGGATATGAATGCCATTCAGACAATCATGGCCGAGCACCAGCAGTTTAAACCCTCCTTCGGGGGACCCGGTGTTGGTTAGTTCGACATTCAAGCCAGCGGTGCGTTGCATGATGCCCGAGATAGGTTGCTCTACTATGCACAGTTCTTGTGCTGTAGACTCCCTGACCTTGATTGGGTTTGTGGTTTGGAAGGACTCCTTGGGAGGTGGGCAGGGTCTTTTTCACGGCGATCAGCTGATTTGATGCCTCTTTTCACTTGCGTCTGTCGTTGTCCTTGGGGGTTTCCCTTTCAATCTGGTTGTATATATGGCGTAAGAGGTACCTACTGAGGAAAATTTGACTCGAATCGCAATGGACATAGACCTAAAGCGTGGCGAAAGAAGCACCGCGAAATGCTTCTAACGCTGGCCATGATGCTCAGTACCTTAGGCGGAGAGACCCACGGCCCAAGTCGAGGCGGCTGCTGAGTCACTGGGACGGGAGACGGGGCACGGACAGAGGTATCACCAACATTGAGGAGGGATCGACGAACCGAGCCCGCGCGCCTTACGAACGCTACCTTGAACTGCCGATTGAACTGCTCGGCAACGCAGGCTCGGGCATCTACTTGACGAACTGCTTATCTGTCGGAGCGTTCGCTTGGAGATGGGAATCAGCATTCTCGTCAAGCAGGCAGCCATGCAGCTGTTGCTGTGAAGCCCGAGCACCTTCGGAAAGATGCCCATGCGTGTTTCCATTGCTCGCAGGATCTGAAGCGCGTTTCAACACCATCCCAGCTTCCCATTGGATACTTCTATGCCAAAGCACACTACTGGAGTCGAGCGAGTGGATCGTGATCTCGACGACGAATACCTTTCGAGAAGGATCACAACCTTGGCCGAAGCGCAAGCGCGCAGCCAAGAGAAACAAAAAAGCTTGCTGTCATAGGCATGCTTGTTGCCATTGGCATGAGGGAGTTTCGCCCTTTCACCACGGAAACGGCCTGCGGTCCATCCTATCTTCTCTTACCCCTTGGCTGAAGATGAGAGAGGTTGGATATAGCTGAGGGTGAAGCTTGGCGGGCCCTGGAAGAATGGTCATGGGTGCGCGACCTGTTAGTACTCGGCCATCGGCTGCGTCTCAGCTCCCCTGTGCGCCTGGTGTTTGTTGCACGCCCGTCAGTCTGCAATGGGAAATGGTGCGGGGCGCATCTACTTGGGACGTCAAAGAACGAACGTGGAAAAGAGGGCGGAGGGCAACATAGACTGGTTTTGAAGAGGGCTCGTGGCACGCTGCGAGTTGCAAAGTCGTTCAGATGCCCAGGATGGAAGGGGTCGTCGTCGATTTCTGGCTCGCTTGGTAAGTGCCTGGCGCGGTGGTATCGAAGGCAGAGGGCACTGACCTTGCGTGATCAGATCTTGCTCGAATCTGATGGCCTCGTGATGTTCTGTCATTTGGGCTGTTGCTATATATATCGAGGGAGGGTTCCCCTGAGAACCATGGTGTTTCCCGCGTTTTCGCTCTTCAGGCAAGACCTCGCAGGCAAACTGAGCTTTCGATTCCCACTCCCGCATCGTCCTGGTTGACGATTTTATATCAATTGTCCTTTCTAGTTCCTCGTCTCAACTCTATCTTTCAACATGTACTTCTCTGGCTTCCTGACGCTCGCCCTGGCGGCGGCGACGGCGTCCGCTCAGCAGCAGTTGGCTCAGCTGCTGAGCCAGACCCCTGAGCTGAGCACCCTCAACTGTGTGTTGTGCCTAATGAGCTCAGCAGTCTGCGCAATGTGCTAACAAGAAACCCTCTGCAGCTCTCTTGGCTACGGTACCTCAAGTCGGCCAGATGCTTTCCACTGCCAACGGCATCACGATCCTCGCCCCCTCAAACCAGGCGTTTGATAAGTTCATGCGCGACCACCCGGACCAGGCGCAAATGTCGAACAACCCACAAGCCGTGACGGCTCTTCTGCAATACCACGTCGTCATGGGCACGGTCATGTCGAACCAGCTGAGCGCTCAGCCCGTCTTCGGCCAGACGCTCCTCAACGCACCCTTTGCCAACGTGACAGGCGGCCAGCGTGTCGAGCTCTCCCTCGTCGACAACCGCGCCATGATCCTCTCGGGCTACAAGCAGATGAGCATGGTCACGACCGCTGACGTTCAGTTCACCGGCGGCGTCGTGCACATTGTCGACACGGTCCTCGCCGTCCCCGGCTCGCCCGCCCGCACCGCCGTCGACATGGGCCTCACGTCAGCGGCCGGCGCCCTGGGGCGCGCGCAGCTCGTCGACGCCGTCAACGCCATGCGCGACGTGACCATCTTCGCGCCCAGCAACGCCGCCTTCCGCGCCATTGGCGCCACGGCCGACCAGCTCCAGCCGCAGCAGCTCGGCGCCGTGCTGCAGTACCACGTCCTCGACCGTCAGGTCCTCTTCAGCAGCATGCTCGCGCAGGCCGAGCAGCAGGGTGGCCAGCAGGGCACCATGCTGCGCACGCTGTCCGGGGCCATGGTCTCGGTGCGCATGCAGGACGGCTCCGTCTTTGTCAACTCGGCGCGCGTCATCATGGCCGACGTCATCACGAGCAACGGCGTCGTGCATGTACTCGACAAGTGAGTTCTCTGCCCCCCCCCTTTCTCCTTCGACTGTACCGTGCAGAATCCGACGTGTTGGGGTCCAAGAAGACTAACAGGCGATCCTGCAGCGTTCTCAACCCCGCGGCTACCCAGCTGACGCCCGACATGTCGCGTCAGACGCAGGCGCCTGCATTTGACGGCGCGCAAAAGTCCAATCAGGATCCGTTCACGCAGGGCATCAATCCGACGACGACCATCAGGCCGGCTATGCAGACGATGAGGCCGAATGCGGCAGGACACGCGGCTGCACCGGTGGCCGCGATCATGGGCTTGTTCGGCGGTGCAGTGGCTCTGGCTAACCTGTGAGGTTGATGTGGAG